>NW_010243419.1:395-52840 GCF_000690775.1 Eurypyga helias | reverse complement strand
ATGGTGCGTGACAGGCGGGAGACCGGCCCCGTCCTGGCGACATACGCCCTAGGCCTCCTTCCCCGCCAGCACTTCTCCCCACCGTCTGCCACCACCCGGGCACCGACGCCTCGGCCTGGTGCCCTGGGATGTGTCCTCCCTCCGGTGGCCTGGGCCTCCGGCACATCCTCCTCCTCCTCCGGTCTCTCCGGCAGCCGGTGGTACAGGTGGGAAGCGTGAGACCCCGGCAGCGCCGGGGCTGGTGCTTGACAAACGGGGATCCTCCTCCCGTGCCGGCCCTTGCACGTAGCAGTATCTGTTGAGAGTTTGGGAGCAAATCTGTCTGCAGCAGTGCTTGGAAGTATTGTAATTAGCAAATAGAACTGGGTACACCCTTGAGTATTGTTTACGTGCTTCAGAGGAAACTAGTCAAGTGGTTATCCACATATCTGGGATTTCTGAATTTAAGATCGGTGCTGAACAAATCTTCTAACACCCTTGATGCTTTTGCAGAACGTAGGGAGGTTGTTTTGTGCATGTGATTACCTTCTGATTCTGTGGTAGTTTCTGCCTCTTTGCGTAATTGTAACGTTTATTTTTATGGGTAAACTGAATCATCCACATGAAATACTTCTGCTAGTCAGTGTTTTAAAATGTGTTCCTTACGTGACAATACGAGTTTCTAAATGGCAATACATTCCTTTACCATTACCAATCGTTAACTGTCTTTGAAAAGTAATTTTCTCGGGAGTATGTGAGGCCTACCTATTACGTCTAAGGTTAGGTTGAACTCTAAATAAAGTGATTATATTTTGAGTAGTTCATGTAGGAAAAGTGAAAGTGGTTTTGTTTAGTATATTTTAGCTGTCTTAACTAAAAAATACCTAAAAGGTTACAAGTGTTTTCTTTTATAAAACACGTGTCATCAGTAATACAGTCTTAATGCCTTCCGAGTTTCAAAACTATGTTTAGGACGCTGATGGTGTATATTTTTGATATCTTAATGTTAGTTTCTCCACCTGGTTCCTCCGTGAAAATCAAATTGTCTTACCTTTCTGCTTTCTAGGAAATGCTCATTCTGAAAGGGTTTAACAGTGCCAGTATGTGTGGAGTTGTATAATCATGAATACATTTGGATGACTTGTTTGACCTTTAACTGTAACTTCTATTTTTGCTTTCTGCAAATAATCATTTGGCGTGTGGTTAATCTGTACTTGAATCCAACACGTTTATGAAATATAGAGCAAATACTTTTTTTCTTTGTAAGCATAGTTTGGTATAATATTCTAATCTGAGCAAGCCATTGTGCATTATGTATGTTGATTGCAAACAGTCTAGAGTTAGTTGGAGCAATTTACTCAGTAGAATTCTGTTGAATGCTTAAGACCTCAGAAAAAGAAGTGCTGCTTCTTCATGCTGTCTGTGTAATTACTGATTTGTAATTAATTTTACTTCTTTCTATCACTGTCGCTTTTTAAGGGGAAAGGAAGTTCTGAAGGATTCCTTTTGTGTCACTTTTATTGAACAAAGATGAAAACTTCTGTGCAGTTAAAATTTCTTCACAAGTGCATGTGGGTGGTGTTACAGAAACTAGCATTTGCTTGAAACTTCAGTTGTTCAGTGATTGCACCATTTCTTAGACTGCACACTAGTAGCCTTCAGTTTCAAGATCTGTAAGCTGGCTGAAGTAGTTACCTCCTCCTTACAAAATGTAGGTGTGATCTCCCATCAAGGCTTGTAAATAAAAGGTGGCATACCTACAGTCCCGGCTCGAAACAATGGAGCAGTGTGTACACTGGGTGAACTAGGATTTCTTTAGTCAACAGGCACAGGGATGAGTTTTATCTTGAAGGGCAGGTAAACGCTACAGGGTGATAGTTAGACTGGTGATTATGATCAAATGCTACTTTTAAAAAAATCGCTTTATGAAAGGAAAGTCTTACTGGAGTTGTATAGGGAAATAGTAATTTCATTATTTGCAAAATTATTTTTTTTAACACAGGAGTCTTCGTTATCTGCTTTAGAGCAAGTCATTACTGTGAATTACTGGTGACTAACAGTGTTTGTAGCTGCGTTCTTGAGTTTCATTGTAGATTTAACTGGTCACACTGAAGATGATCTGGATTTTAAGAATCAAACTTAGTTACTGCAGTATAATGTAAACATTAATTAACAGTTAAAACATGATTGGAAAGCAGGTAGTTTTGGTATGAGTTCAAGATTGATGACTGCTAACCTCCAGCTCAAGTAATCACTAGATCTATTTTTGTTGTTGTTTAATCCTACTATGTTGGCAGTAATATGCTTTGCGTATGACTGTATAGTCATTTGAATTTTTGAAATTTTTTTTTAATGGCAGGTGAAGTTGCAAAAAATCAGGGTGGCCTGTTGCTTCTGTTTGTTTTTCAGTGATCTTGGAAACCAAAAATGGAGGATCTGTCTCCATTTTTTCTAATTAATACTGAACTTACAGAGGACTTCAGTTAAAATATTGTTACAGACTTGATATCTTACTTATTGTCATCAATAATTGTATGTAATTCCAGTGTCCTTGGCCTTTTTTTTTTTTTAATTTCAGCACAGCGTTTAAATATGATTGCATTATTAAATGTTACTGAACTTCCTGCTTTTGGAAAGGAAGAACAGAAATACAACTTTGTAGTCTCCTGCAAAACACACATTTTTAACATCTGGGGAAATTAAATAATTTATGTTACAGTTTTACCTGTAATAAAAGCATCTTTCTTTCCATAGATGTAAATGCCATGAAACATGGAATTACTGTGCGTTAAGATAACTGTGCTGGTCACTATTTTTAATCCTTCTCTGGAAGTCTTGCTCACAATTCTAATGTTTATGTTATCAAGCAGGAGGTACTAGCAGCGGGAAGTGTGGTTTTTTTTCTCCAATTCTTGACAGACTCAGATAGGTACTCGTGTGTATACAAACCAGTTGTCATCTTGTTAGATGCGTAAAATGGGGGCTGGGGGAAAATAGGTTTTTTGTCCGTGTCCAGTACGTAGCTCTCCGGTCAGTGTCACAGCAGAGGCATGGGGTGTAAGAGGTTCTGGAGTCTCCTGTTAAATACACACAAATCAAAGCATTTCAGTTAGTCGTTCACCTTCAAGATACATGGACTGTCACTCTCCAGTGAATAAAATTCATGTTTTTTAATTGGCTTAGTTTGATGCTTGTCAGTTTCCCAACTTCAGTGAAAGCATAGTTAGGATATATTGCTAGGTAAATAATAACATTAATATCTGACTTTAGAGGTACTTGTCTTGAAACATACTTTTTGTGCCAGGCACAGCAGCAGTTGTTGACAGAGCTCTTGTATACAACTTTTGGAGAGGCAGTATTCCAGACAGATGTAACTGATACAGCTGGAAAAAGCAGACTGACTTCTGGGTACAGCTTGGCTCTGAAGAAGATTTTTTGTTTTGTTTTTATGTTTAGATTTCTTGGACGTGCTTTGTACATTAGTACTTGAATTCATGAAGATCCTATCATCTTGGGCTTGACTGTTCCAAGACAATGTCTTGTTCATTTTGACAAAACCATACACTTTGTATTTTAGTAATTACTTTTGGTTTTGTGAAGGCTAGATGAGTTAATCCCAAACAAGATCCCATTGACACGAAACCAGCTTTTCTCACCCAGAGCAAAGATGTGTCTAGTCCATTACCTGCCTTGAAGAGTAGCAGATGCCTGGGGAAGAGCAGAACAATGGGTAATGGCTCTGTTTCCTTTGCCTTGTGTTTTTTCGAATCCCAAAGTCAGAGTTGATTTATTTTTTAATTCAAAACCATTTAACATTTGCTGGTTATGGTTTGTTTGTGGTTGTGGTGGTTTTTGTTGGGTTTTTTTTAATAATTGGTCCTCTTTTTTTTTTTTTAAATCTCTGTAAACCTCTTGAATCCATGACATCCTTGGACAGTGAGTTCCGCAGCGTAAGTGGAGCCCACGTATGGAAAAAATACCTCTTTTTTGCAGAGCTCTTTATGCTAAAAACCTGGTAAATTCATTTGATACAACTATATATTTGATATAACAGACAGTAAATAATTCTCCCATTCTGTCATTCGTTTTATAGACTTCTTTACCTTACTCAGTTTATGGGCTGTTACAGTAAGACACATCGAGTACATCTCACTTTAGCTTAACATCTACTAACCAATCCGAAGTCAAGCCTATATGGCTGCAAACTAAAAAATTATTTATTCTCATTCTCATGCTTTTCCTTCTAGTATGCAGAGGGCTGAATCAGTATTTTAAGTTTGGTCTTCTGGACTGAATCTACAAAGTGGGGTTATTACTGCCTTTTAAGTAGTAGATGCTGTCCTGCCAGCGAAAGCCTGTAGAGTCTGAACAAGGATCAAGTGTATCTAGTAACTAAGTAAATTCCTTGGAAAACTTTGTGTTCAGCATTACCTGAGCAGGAAATAGCGCAACAGGTGGCAGAAAGCCTCTTACGTGTCAGTGTACTTTTTTTTCTCTATCATCTTGTTGCAGTTACTTAAATTGTATGCAGGAATATGATTGCTGTACGAGTTAGAGCTGTGGCTGCACGCGTGCCCTATGAAAATTTCTCACTGGAAACACCTCAGGTTTGGCATAAGATTTGAGGTGAACCGGTAGTATTACTTGCTAGCTTAGGAAGAATGCTCTTTGCTTGTTTTGGCTTATGGTTTACGTTTCTAAGATTTTCTTTATAAATATGAGTGTTAGATACATTAAGAAATCAAACAAAACACTTATTTCAAGGAATATACTTGTAAGTACAGATTGATTACCTCAGGCTGGATTGGCACCTGCTTTTTCCCTTTCTTGACAACACTTCTGATAGATACAGTTGCGTGTAAGGAAGACAGCTGGCTGAAGTGTTCTTGAGACCTTATGATTGATTTGTGTTCGGGGGAGTGTTTTGGAGTTCTGTACTGTGGTTGCATTATAACTATGAATTACTTACAAATTATTTCTGAGCTATAAAGCAAAGAAACGTTGGACTTGGCTGTGACTTCTGAATCAGACTCCAGAACTTTTATTTACTTACTTCAGCAGACAGTGTGTCCCATGCCATAATGACTAATCAGGCTAACCAGGCTATGTTTATAGGTGGTTTTTTGGCTACTTTAAAGTAGGATTTGCAAATGTCAAGCTCAGTAACAGTAGTGTTCTCACATAAGCAGATCTGATTGAAAAGGAATGTGGGAGGAAGAACGTAGAGTGTATATTATTTTAAATGAAAATAGAGATGAACTTGAAGTTTCTATAGTAATAATTTGTGTTACAGTTGTTTCTGTCATCTCACTTTTTTCGTATTTCCCTCTCAATTGCACATACCTTACAAGTGATTTTTTTTTTTTTTAATTACTGAAACAGCATTGCAAATTGTCATATACCCATCAGGTAGTTGAGGTAAAGCTTGAAAAGTTTTATATTTGGATTAATTTGCATTTGCTTTGCTTTTTCTGTATGAAAGCTCCTTACCCAATTCTACAATTTTATTGTCTTATAAATGTTCATACATCTGTAGTTAGCTATAGGAGTAAGTACATTCTTGTATAATTATACTAAATACTGGGAACTCAGCTTAAAAATTAATGGTTCCTTTATTGTCTGTGACATTCCAGTTCTGTGACAGAAGGAAGGTCAGTGTTGTTTTGGTTTAAAGGTGCAAAGTAAGTATTAACGCTGTCTGTTCTAAGAGTCTATAGTTGAAAGACAGTTTTGAGATTCTTACCTTCATTTATAATGATGAGGTAAGAGATAGGTAAATTAAATCATTCTTTGCTTTGCATTAATTAGATCAAAATACAATACTCATCTTTGGTTGTGAAATGCACTGTGTTTGAGTAAGAAGGGACAAGTTCTGCTATTGGGTAAGTGTAAGTTAAATAAGTTAGCAAAGAAATTAAGTTCATCTTCCACCCTTTTCCAAATAAATGTGTATGCTTAATTTGCTTACAATCAGGAAGTGACTTTGTCTTGTAAATATTAGTCCTTCATGAAGGTAGATGTGTGATACAGAATAATTCTGCTGTGGATTAATTTTGCTGCTGTTGGTTTGGGGGGGTTTTGATTTTTGAGCATGTGTAATTATCTCATTTTTTTCATACTTATGCCTAAGCTATTCAAAGTAAGATGGTTGTACGTTTGATTTACTGTGTTTTTCAGTAAATACAGCAGTGCCTTCAAGACCCCTCAAGTCTGATTGCTTTATGTAAAATTATGTTAAAAAAAAAAAGTTTTTCAAAGGAAATTAAGAATCTGTCGTGTGGTACTGTGAGGCTGCCTCTTGCAGCCCAGAATGAGTTTTCTCAAGTCTTGTGTTTACTGGTAAGCTGATACCTTTCATGGAACTTCATACATAAATATTGGGAAGGTGGTGGTTTTATCTACTGACTTGCTTGTTTTCATGATAAAATGTTGATGTATAGTGACATTTGTTCCCTGTGACTTCTTGCCTTTAAGGAGTTTTTTGACCTAGATAAAGCAGTCAGAGGGGAGGAACCATATTTTTTCTGCAGCTATTCCACATTGGATGGCATAGAAAATAAACGTTACATTCTTCAGTTAAGATTTTGTCATTACTTTTGTATCACTGGAGGGTGCTGAGGCTTTAGTAAGTTACTTGAAGAGCTAGTAAAAATCTCTGTAATACATAATTTTTTTATACAGCTAAAGGAGGTCTGCACATAATTGGAGTTTTGGCATCTTCGCATTTGTTTGCATGATTATGCTGCAGCTACTGCATGTGCTTCTGTGCAGTTCTGTCCTCATTAATACTGTGAGTCAAACTTTTACAAAGCATCATCTTAGCATGTGCTGTACAGTTGGGTATTTGTGAGGGTAAAATTTTCAGTGTTCAGAATTCTGAATGTCTTAGGATTTGTATGAACACATCACCTTTTTGTTTGTCCATGTGCACCAAATCAAATGAAAAACATGAGCAGGCTGATGAAGAGTTACGTCCGTGCTAAACTGTAAGCATTCCTGTCAGCAGGACAGGTCATGTGGATAAAGATGCGTATGGAATTGAGCATTTGTAGAGTAAGAGCTGTAAAGAAAAAAAGCCAGAGACACATCATTATCCTAGCTTTATCAAGTGTAACAAAATTAGTATAAAGTTGAAGGGAATTAATTTTAATTCAGTGTTAATTTAAGGTTTTATGTTAAGAATTGTGGAAGAGACCTCCAGCCAAACGCCTGCTGAAAGCAGAAATGACTTCATTGTTAGGTGAGACTGCCCAGCAGCTTGTCCGTTTGAATTCTGAGGATCTCCAGGGGTGGAGAAGTGTTAATGATGAAATGCTTCATATAACTACAGCCCGATACTGGAAAAAATACTGTCTCTGTTTCCAACAGCATTTTGGGAATACACAGGCTAGGTAGCATGATGTGTAGTTTAATGCTAAATCGTGGAAAAAATGCTTGATTGCTACTTGCTATTGCTACTTGATACTGTTGTTGGTGATCTGAAGTAAATGCAATTACTGGTAAATATTTACATATGATACCAATGTTGGTAAAATTGTCCTCACAAATAAAGAGGACAAAAAATGGACTTGGCCAATCCATTAAAAAAAAAAAGGCATCTGAAAAGATCTGCAGGGTAGGAAATGTTCTGAAAAGCAGTAGTAGTAGAGTGCCTTTGAAAGTCACGACTGTAGAGAAATTGTTAGATACCTGCACTGAGGTGATGTGTCAAAGCAGAGTGATGTGATGATTGTGTGGAAATAGGGGAGCTGTGTCAGGGAGTGCTGGAACTTCATGTGGTGTTCTAGAATCAAAGTTGGTGTTAGAGAATCTTGCAGCACTGCAAGGGTTTAAGGGCATGGTTGCTGAAAGATTTGAAGGCTAGAGGGAATCCCAAACAGTGGGGGACTGAAGGAATTCAGCATGTGTGCCTTACGAGAAAGGACTGCAAGGTGGCTGGTTGGTGTATATACTGTTCGGAGGATGAATTGGGGTGCTGAAAGGCTTGCTCATGGATCATGCACAGTATAAAGACCCAGAGGCTGTAAACTAAACTCTCAGGGTTTGACCTAAGCACACGTTGTCAGCATTGTTGGAACAGCTTACCACGAGTGGTGGTATCTCCATTTCACTACCTTCTGCTCCTCAAAAATACGTACCCTTTTGGAAAAGGTCCTTTAAACAAAACCAAATCTTGGTGTAGTCCAACCTGGTGATAAGTGCAGTATAGCTATGGTTGGATGAAGTTTCATGGCTTAGGGCTGGAAGAGGTACAAGAAGGTGAAGCTTCTTAGCTGCTCAGCCTTTACTTCCTCTGCCAAGTCCTTTTTTAATCATCTCCCACTGGGTTATAGCAAGAGACTTTTTTAGCAAGGAGTCAGTACTTGGCTTGCTTTCCAATTAAAAATGCTTCTAAAGCATCAGACATCTAGTTGGGCACTTACGCTTGCCAGCAGTGTTGTTGCATGCAGATGATTTTGATGCTTTTGTTCATTATCATCTTAGTCTTCATATTGGAATACACAGTGAGGTTTCAAATATAATTTTCCTATGATGTACAGGGATTCTTAGAAAATTCTTCAAATAGCTCTTAGATATGGCTCATGAAGTATTAGCCTCTTAGTTTTCATGTTGATAAGAAGTCAGGTAGTAGAAAAAATATTTACACCTTGTGCTGAAAATGGATTCAGGTTTTCTAAATCACTTAAAGATGAATGGGTGGTTTTGGTTCAGAGATGATACGGATGAACTACTGTGTTGATAGAAGTTGCTTTTAAATTCTGATTTTTACTGACATGTTGCAGTATGGGAGCAGAAAATTTGCTTACTCTTTTCCTTCTTTTTTTCCTTTTTTCTTCCTTCCCCTCCCACCATTACAGCTGAGAAAAAATGGTTTAACTTCTATTGAAGCATCAACTTCCTCAAAAAACATATTCCTGAAATGTTAGTGTCTTAGCACCTGTACGATACATTGTTGTACTGCATGTAACGTAAAAGTCTGATTTATTTATGAAGTTACAAACACATAATTATCTGGGGTGGTTTGGGGTTTTAAGGGTTTTTTTTCTCTTGCTTTTTTAAGACTGAGAATAGTGAAACAATTTTATCAATTTGTATTGTCCTATGGACATATTTGGGGTGTTCTAGGCAGAATATAATTTGAGCAGACAAGGCCTATGCCCACCGTTTATATTTTTTAGTAGTAGACAGACCTGTTGGTTACAGCATCAGTGCAGTAAACTCACAAGGGAATTAGTTGCAAAGTATACATGATGGAAGCTGTCTCTTCAAGAGAAGAACTTCCTTCTTTGCATGATACTGGTACCTTCTGGCCTTTCTAGGTGGGTGAAGTAGGGCTCTGTAGCAATGAGGGGAGACAGAGACTTAGAAGAATAAAGTTTTAAAAAGACTAAGATTTAGACAAGAGAAGGGTGAATGTACTCATGCAAAATTCTGCATGGGGATAAATTCAGATTTGAACCAGAACAAGCTGATTATTTAAATTTAATCAAGGAAAAAATCTAAGAACAACAGTAAAGAGGATGATTTTAGCATCATCCATGTGCAGAGAAGAAAAATGGAAGAGGAGAATTCAGTTACTGCATGGGAGAGCTGAGGACATAGGCCATTGTGTGTCACTTCAGGGTATTAGTGGCATTTGTAGTTGCTATGTGAGGAGAAATGAAAGGGTTTGCTGGAAGGCTTGGAAATGTTGGAGATACCTCAAATTTAAGAGCTGAGCCTGAGAAGTAATATAATTGTTATCCTTACAGAATTTAAGGAGGCTCTGGCTTTGCTATTTAATTTGGGAAATGTGATTCAGAAAACTCTGGGGTCTCTCTTTTTAGAAACCTAGGCTGTGCTTTCATGAGTATCTGACCTGATAGTGTGTCACTGCTGCTGAAGTGGAGCATGGGATGGGAAGGCCTTGCTTTCTGCAGTGCTCCCAACTGCAGGTTGTGCTGGCCTTGAAGCTCGTCAGATGTTCTCTAAGCCGCTGATGTCTGCGCTTTTTTTTGCTATTTTTGGGTGGTTTTCTGTTGCATTGAAGTGGCTCACAGAGAGGTCTGGCAAGCGGTGGAGCTGGCATGAAGTATGTGGCAGGCCTGCACAGTTTCAGCAACAATCAGCTTGCTGTGTCTTGTGGAATCATACATTAAGGGATTGCAGTTATAAGAGCCATTATGCTTTATTAAAGAAAAATGTAAAGGAAAAGAAAGATCCAAAACAGTACAAGAGAAGACCAAAAATAATTTTGGTGTATTGAAAAACACTTGCAGTGTAATATAAAAATATTTAAATCTTAAAAGTTCTTGAGACAGCATGCTTTTTGATAAAGAGGAATACTAAGTATTAAGCTAAAAAATAAGTTTAAAAAAGTGATTCTAAGTAGATTGGATGCTGAGATGGCTCAGTTGTCATACCTTTGGTTAATATGTGCTTTATGTCCCTTTTTTTTTAACCTTTGCGTAAATGTGAATGCACAGAGAAAACCTCTAGAGAAAAAGGGCTACAGGTTCTTTGTCTGGGCATCATCTCATAGCAGAAGACAGAATTAATATATGGTCTTCATGCCATATGCGAAATCATCATATCTCCTGCTTAAAGGTAGATTTTGCTCCATGAGTGATTAGACCAGTTGGTGGATGAAGTATATTGTAGACTAGGGAAGTCACAAGTTCTAGGAAAAATTGAATATTAAGGATATAGTGGAGGTAGATGGCACTTTTAAAAAAAATTGTTATTTTATTGTTTGTTGTTTCCCTCCCTCAGAAGGTCATTTATCTTGCCAAGCAGACTTCCCTACCCGTAAGACAGGGCACTGGCTAGTGTTCGTGCAGCATTCCATCATCTGCCTGAAAGAAAAAACTGTCTCGAAGAAAATTGTAAAAACCTTTCTGTTTTTTACTTGTCCCTTATTGCAGGGGCTGCATATATCTGTAGTATTTTTTCAGGAAATACGTAAATCTGCTGAAGTTGACTATGCAGGTAGATCAGATGTGATTTGTGCTTCTGTTGTCTTTTGAGAGTTTCTGCTTGAGAGGATGCAGAATCCCCTCTCTCTCTCTCTCTCAAAAAAAAAAAAGCTGTCGTTTGAGAGAGCTTTTTCTTTCCTTTCTGTAGGATAGTAACATCGCAACAACAGACTGCTGTTTAAGGCCTTATTTTTTTGTTAGTAAGTTAGTAATCAAGAAATAGGTTTAGTTGATCTGGCTTTCCAGTACTACTTAGACAGGCTTGAAAGAGGCTGTGCGTTTGCTGCCTGGTGTAACTGTCTTCTCACAGTCACCCCAAGACTTCCTTCAGAGGGGATGAGGTGAAGCATTTAAGAAAAACAATCATTTGGAGGAGGAGCAGTTTATAATAAAACGTGTCCTTCACTTCCAGTGCGGTGTTTAGTGGACTTGGATGCTGCACAAGTTAGAGTGAATTACATAAATTATCATTGATGAAAATCCTGTTAATAACTTCCAGAGATGTAAGCATTAAATAGTGTATTGAGCAAAGATGTATTAAAGGAAGCAAGTTACTTCCTTTCCTCACACATGAATATTCTGGGTGTGGCTGGGTTAAGTTCAGATAAGATTTCTACTAGGTATTCTGCCTGGTCCGTGTTCATCTGTTAAGACACTTCTTTTGGGGGTAACCGACTGAAGCACTTCTGTGTGTGTGGAGGTCTGTCCCAGGATATTCTTTTATTGGATAGGGGGGACTGGTGGCTCTGGTTCATTCTGCCCTTTCATTTTACTAGGCATATTTGCTTTTTTAGTAGCATTATGGGCTGCAAGCCAAACGGTGAACTGTTACACTGTTCAGGTGATACGAAAACATCGCTTTGAAGAGTGTGCAATCTGTTCTTAAGTAATTTTATTAAAATGACTAGATTGGGCAATATGATTCTCATAGAATGATGAAATTCATCTTCATATAGTCTGACTTCCAGTGATACTATCAAAACTTTGAGTAGAGCCTTTTTCCTGGCAGCACTTTTGTAGCTACATCACTGAGTTGAAGCATAAATGCAGTAGTTCAGGGTGGTTACCCTCTGCTGCGAGTGTGGGTGCTGAAATGAATGCAGAACTGAACTCTGAGTTTAGGGTGGGTTCCACAGTTTGTGGTTGATTATAGTATTATTCATTCAGCTTTCTAGTTATTGATAATCGCTACAAACGTTTTGGACTTGGAAACCGCAGTGTGTATGTCAGTTGAAATGTTCGGATGACAGGCACGTTTAGCAAGACAGGAAAGAGCTGCAATAGGTAAAACCACAGTAGAACTTCAGTTGTTTATCCTCCTGAATTGAAATTCAAGCCTTTGTTTTTAAAACCTCTTCCTGGTATTGGTCTGTCCATAAAGCTGAGAAATGCAACTAGTCTGTATTATCAGCAAATTCCAGAACCGTTTAACAGTGCTCAAATGCCTTGTGAACGCTGGCAAGACAAAACAACCTTCTGGGGGGGAATGGTACAAAGTTTTATCTTTTCTTGCCTGTTTTGTTACTTAGTTCTTGACTAGGTGCATCCCTTCTCCTTTTTTCCTTCCTCCTGAAGGGCTGCTGGCCCCTGAGGAGTGCTGCTACTTGAGCAGAATACACAGGGTGACTTCAGAAGTTCTTGTGAGCAGTTAAATAGAGGAGTGTGGTGAGGTGGAGAGAACAGTGAGCAGCAAGCTGACAACAAAACAGGCTTTTCTGGAAGTGTTTCATTTTTACTTGCCTTTGCTTGAATATCCAATTCTATCAATGTCCAGGCTTTCTGTCACATAACTTCCTTCATTATAATTAAAATCCTGCCAAAATTCTGTTAAAACTTTTTAAAAAATTAAGTTTCTTAGTTGTATTCTGTTTTGAAGCTTTTTCTGTGGGCTAAGGTGCTGTCTCCTCATATGGTAATTTTTCTTTAACAGTGTCATAGGATATAGGAAATATTACCTGTTTCAGATAGGAAAATTTGGCAGTAATTACATCTTAAAGAAATACTTTCTAAAGATGAAATGGGAAACCTCATTCACAGCTGGGAGAAGAATTCTGACCCTTCCACCTGTTTCTGTGTCTTAAAAATGTAAATTAAATTCTGAAAGTTATTTGTGATCAAGATTGTAAATTTCCTTCATGAATTTTGGCCTGCTGTGAATAGCTTTTTCTGTCTGCTGCAGAACAGGCGGCCAGAGCAATCATCTGCAAGCAGACCCTCGTACACAAATGTTTACTTTTCTGTCAGTAGTGAAATAACCCTGCTTGTTTTATGGTGTGGTTATTCTGAGGTTGGAAGATTGTTGAGCCTGGAAGAGATCACTAACCCCAGCTTGCTACTTAGCTATAAATAAGTTTGGTCTGCTGTGGACTAGTAAGTACCCAAGATTCTTAGGTGAGGTTATTCACTACTATCTAAGGTTATCAGCAAAATGTCTGTTTTTAAGCCTTTAAAGAAAAGAAGCATGCAAACCATGCAAAAAAGAAAAAAAGAATAGAAGCAGCATATGAATGTGAATTTAGCCTTCAGTCAGAAGGCTAAAATAAAATTCTATGGAAGTTTGGGGTTAGGGTTTAGAAGTTATTTTAGTTTAGTAGTAGCCGAAGATAATGTTACTCGTATTTGTGTACATTGTGTTAGCTGGAAGGTAGCTGAGAAGTGTGCCATAAAATAATTGAACTTCCTCTGAAAAGCTTAAAAGCATGGGTTTATGGGAATACAAAATAACCATAATATGTGTGATTTTGACTACTTGGAGAAATAACAGAGTATAGTGGACAGGGTGAAGAGACTGAGAGGCTGAGGAAGGTGTTTCTGAGGTACCAAATTCAGTAGTTTGATCAGAAATGTTGGTTGTAAAAACTAGTTTTTGATATTCAGGCAAACACCAGCAGTTGTGGACACAAACGCAGGAGTTGACAATGTAGAAACACACTGCCCGAGTCTGCTTTTGTTTGGGGAGGCTTGAGAAGGCAGGAGATGGTTTTGGTCCTTAACTCTGATTCCATTCTTGTACTAAAATGTGTTTGTCCCTTATCTCCAAGGTGAACTGTTGTGGCTGCAGCCTTTTCTTTTTGCAACAGCATTTGATACTAGTAGGGTTAGGTGGTTTTCTTGTTCTTCCAGTTAAATTTCTTATCTTGAAGGTCTGAGTAGTTTAGGGTTAATGACTTTCAGATAAATATAGGTAAGTACCAGGGGGGTTGGGTGCCTGTTGCAGTGACATTGCATTTCAACTTGGAGATCCCTGGGCTCTGATTAAGGAAGTGTTGGTTACTGGTTGTGTTACACTAATGCAATTTTGCCCTGCTCATAAGCAGGACTGTTTTGTCTTTGTGGTAGCTGCTTGTTTAAACTTTCCCCAAGAGATTTTAAGAGGAGAATATATGTGACTGCCCTGTATTTTTATAGGGACATTTTGTGGTAAATAAATATCTGACTGAGAACATACTGACATTGTCTGATACTGAGAGAGCAACAAGTTGGGCTGATAAAGTTCTTTGCTGGGTGGAGACTTTTATTTTTAAATCCAAAAGGTCCTTAGATACTTGTATTGTGGTGGTTCACACCATCTTTAAGTCATTAGAATAACCCTCTTAAAGAGGTTCTAAATGGAGACAGGATTTTACTTGTGCGGGTAATGATTTAATACAAAAATACAAAGGAAAGAGAAATCGCTCTAGGGGATTTAAAATTAAAATACTACAGGATGGGTATTTTAAATAAGGAAGTAAATAGATCTAATCATAGCCACTGGTTTGAGTGCAGGAAGGGTTGATGTGCTCAGAAGTGAGCATACAGTAGTGAGGCGGTGATCCTGTCTCAAATGATCTGTGTGTCAGCACTAGAAGCAACTTCCTTGGTGTAAATTTTACAGGAAAGGAAATTGTTCTAGAGCGGGGAGGCGTAGCTGGCTGTTACGGAAAGCAGGTATTTTAAGTTGTATGTTTGTACTCCAACTGAATTTGGTTTTTTTCCTGTGTTCTGGAGTCTTAAAGCTACACCATTGCATTTGTCGCCTGGGCAGTGGGCTGTGTCATGTCATAGGTTGCTATGTTGGAGACTGTGAATGCGTAGAGAAGCGCACAACTTCAGAGTGTTGCTGTTCGAAGTTTAAATGTATGCACATACAATGCATAGCGTGGATCCAAGTAGAAAGTTGCTTCTAAGAATCACAGATACTACAATATTAATTTTCTATAACCTTACATAAACTGAGCCTACTGGTTTTAAAAGTTACTTCAGACTACCACTGGTTATATTTAATGTAAGCTCTTCAGATGAGTTAGTGCCAAGCAAAGCATTGTTTGGAGTATGGAGAAATAACCTGCAAGCCAAAATTAGCATGTATTCATTTTGAGTGGTGTGTGTTTCGTCGGGGCTGCCCAGATCATGTCGTCCCTGAAGGCAGCGCATTTCAGATTTAAATGTTTAAGCTATTACAACATGGAACATGCTGGTGAACAGTGCCAATAACATACGCTGAACATATGACCAGCACATGCCCCCTCTTCAGGGTAGACCATGAATTATTTAGTTTCTGTTCCAAGCTGTTTATTTTTGAGAGGTTTTTCCCCTCTGTCAGTGTCAAGGACTGAGCCTTTTGTTTCTCTTTTTTTCCCCCCTTCTTTTCTACTGCTGCTATTGATTCTGTATTTCTAAAATTTTTCTGCTATGTTTACCACCAACTGCCACCCCTATTTTGGGCTCATTCTTTCAGGATGCGGTCCTTGGTATCTCATGTAGTAGTGTCATTGAAACTGTGGTCACTAGTCTGATTATTTTCAATCTGAAATTGAGAGGTAAATTTACCTTATACTTAATCTTTTGGCACTTGGTCTATATTCATTAGTTAGCTGTGATAACTCTTCTTTTTGTGACTCTTTTACCATTATGTTTGACATCGGTGAAACGGCAGGTTTTTTCCACTCATCCCTTGTCATGTTTGGTCAGATAAAGGGTGTTAAGCATCCACTCCATGGTCCTGTTCTGATTTTTAAAACGATTTTTGATCACAGCTCAAGTTCACAGGCTGCTTGTGACTCTTCAGTTGCAGCAACTTTGTGCTGTGGATTCTACTACAAAACGTTTGGGTGAGCAGTGACCCAGACTGGCAGTTTGGGGAGTACTGGGGAACAACAGTAAAGAAAACTTCAGTGTACATACAAATACGTTGCATCTCTGCTGTGTGTTTTATAACACTTTATGGAGTATTACCTCTGAGCGGGCCAGGCTTGACACAGGATTTTGACTTGGTGAGCTTTTCAGAATGCATCCCCTCTAATTATTTGTGTGCGCTATGAGTAACATGTTTAACATTGCATACTTCTTTATACAGATTATTCTCTTAAATTCAGTTGTCTCCTGAGACAGTGCATTGAATTAAAGGATACACTGTTACAGAAGCCTTTTGCTTCTTATGTTAAGTGTATTGGTAAACTTTATTTTTCAGGCATTTGCAGTAATGGAAAGTATCTTTCTCATTCCTATTTTTAAAAGTGTGGGTTGTTTTGGGTTTTTTTTTAATCTTCACATGAGATTTATACAGGTTTGCTTGAAATGATGAGATGAAAGTGCTGTTGATGTTGTAATAAAATTGTAGTACTGTATTGGAGATGCAGGCCATGAAAATAAACTGTAACTAACCCCTTGGTTTCAAGGTTGGTTAAAACAAACTAGTTGGGAGCTTGAGCTGAAAGAACCATCGTGTTCTGTCCTGTTTGTTAGCTGTGGTGTTCACATGGTGTGCTCAAGTCAGATTAGTTTACTGGTAGGCCTGAAAAACAATCCCTTGGTAGAGAAGGAGGGGCAGGCGCAGGATTAGTTTTCTGTCCAGTGAGAAGTACAGTTTTTTCCATTGCCAGGTGGGAAGAAGCTACTAAGATTGATTGAAGTGTCTTCACAGTGTCTTATGTAGCAGTTCTATCAGCATCTGAGCTGATGTAAAGGTTTTCCTGCTTTTGGAGGGTTTGTGTTGTTTTTTCTAATTCCTGATACCGGCTCCAGGGTCCAGCTGTCTCCCTACACTGGCTCTGACACCACTAGGTCCCTTGTTAGCCAGTTCTCTTACTAGCCCCAGAGAATACTGTTTGCTGGGCTAGTGGTGCTGCACTAGTGAGTTGACTCAGCTCGCTGAGGGGCCTGACAAGCCCTACACTTAGCAAAGCAGTCGCTGAGTTCGTACTCCACAGGCAAAAAAGCTACATGTTTGTGGACACTGTTTCTGTGAGGAGCATCAGTTCAATGTCATGCTATCCGTCCTTACAAGAATAAAAAAAAAATAAAAGGTGACCACTGTGGACATGAAAGTTGGACAGGAAAAGCAACAAATCTGTGCTTGTACTATTTTTAGTAGTTTCCAAAATGTTTGTATGATTGATGGTCCTCAGTCTGCACTTCACCACAGAAGTGTCTTCAAACACAGATTATGACAGTCTCTGTTCAGCTTTGTGTTTTGTTTTTTGAGCAGTTTCATATCACGGGTCAAACTTTCTGCATCAGGTGGTGGTATCCTGTCTCATCATTGCCTTTATGGTTCTTGTGGAAAAGTCACTGATTCTTGTGACTTGTTGGTACAAACTGGCTGTTGTTTTGTCAGGAGAGAGAGCAAAAATAAGGGTAAGATACAGTTTTGTAACTGAACTAAATAGTGTTTTTAAGTTCTTTGTGATGTGACCCCTGCTGATGATTAAAGAAGTGGTAATTGAAAAATACCTAGTGAACCTTTTTGACTCTTTCTAAAAACCATGACAAACTTGTGCATTAAAGTTAACAATTAAAAACTTGTACTGTGTAAGGAAGAATATCTTGGTTATTTCTTTTTTTGTGGAAGGATGTTAAACCATGGTTTTATACGGATTGTTTTTAGTCATCTAAGGTGTCTGTTATCTTGCTTTTTAGCTTTTCTGGCTTCAAGCGTGTACATTGTTCTCTCTGTACAGGAGAAGTATATGTAGAGTACAGGAGGCGGCCGTGTTCGTGCCCTCCAGAATTGTTAAGATGTCTCTTAGGTCTTCATATTTTAATCTTTCTTCTCCTCTCCTTTTTTGCTTTGATTTTTTTAAAAATAGAATTTAAAACCAGAAGTTTGTCTTTTACGTTTCCAGATGGGTGTTTCTAAGATAATAAGATGATCTGATATGTGAGTTAAAGTTGAGCGAAATGGGCTCCAAATCTGTAGTAGTATGTGTTCCTACTTCTCTATTTATGATAACTTTAACTGAGGGGTCGCCTTTAGATATTAGGGTAAATGCCACAATTTTTAATGGTGCTTCCTATGCTAACATATGTATTTTTAAAAAATACATATTTTCAAGATAGAAGATTCCTGTCATAATTGAAGGAAGTATAGTATAATGCTGTACACGTACATGGAGATTAGGAACACTTTCTGTAGCTAGGGATTAACATTTTGTTTCAACATAATACATCTTTCTGAAACTATGAATCTTCCAAATATTGGTTGATTTTCACATCTAAATGGAAACATGTTAATTTAAGTACTGTGAAAATCAGTGTTGCAGTTCTTTTTTTGTGCAGTAGCGTATGCATGGAACTCATTTGCATATTTTCAGCTTTGCTATACAAGTGGATTCTGCAGTGGAATTTTGAAGAGGTCACATGACTGATGAAATTGTTCTTAAATATACAATCCTATATTCAGATTTCTCTACCGAAATATTTTATAGCAATCAATATTTGTGCGTGACAGAAATTAAATAGTAGTAGCAAATGGCCTTCTGATGTAGGGAAGGTCCAGCAGATAGATATGTGGGGAGGGGAAGTTTTTAGTCAATAATTTAGAGGGGTTTTTTATATGATAGTTTTGACAGCCCGTTCAGGGAAGAATGATTCTCAGCTGATAAGCTGGGGAAGCCGGACTCCAACAAATGCTGCTTTCCTTTGAGGGGGTGAAAGTACGACACATCGCTTTGTGTATCTGTGTATCTGTCTAGGAAAGCTTTGCAAATATCTGCTCGGGGTGGGAAGCTTAATTGAGCAGTTCAGCAGAATGTTCCTCTGCGTAGCATTACAAGCACCTCTTTGGAGCTGATTGCAGCTTGCTTTTTCAGCATTTCAAAGCATTTGATAAACTTAACTTTATCAATTTGGCTGCACAAGAGTAACAGAAGACTAGACTCCATGTTAATTTTTAGTCTGGAGGACTTTAATATTGCGGCAGTTACTACCTACAAAGCTGGTTTGGCTCTGGTGTATCCCAAGGAAGGACTGAAGTTTAAAGCAGAATGATGTCTAGTGAAATACTGCATTATGTAGTGGGACCAGTTTTTTCCATTTTGATGTTCTGTTTTTAAAAAATTTAATGATCTGGAAAAGCTACATCATAGAATAATAATAAAAAGGAGTCTGGAATTTGAAGCTAAACCAAAAGAAACCACAGTGGTTTTAGTATCAGAAAACCTCAGATGGGGTTTAGTTTACACTCCAAATTACATCCTTTTTGTTGTTACCGTCGCATCAAGCGTTCTTTGTTGTGTGGGATTGATCCAGTTATTGTGAACCCTGCCGCCTGTCTGTAGGAACGCAGTTAAAGTAGGGTTGAATAGTGTACAGCAGTGCCCTTTATTTAAATAGGGCAAGAAATAAAAAATAAAGTGAAGACAGTAGTTGCCATGTATTTCCCTCTCCAAAACAGCTTGCTTATTGGAAGGGGGAAAAAAAAAAAAATTAGTGATATGTCTTTTTTTGGCCAGTGAAATGTTTTGCAATTTCATTATGATGTATGGGATAATGTAGGAATAAGATTAGTTAAAAACAGCAGATATAAGATAGATAAACAAAATTAAAGTCCTTCAGCATTGTGGGCGGGTAGGTCACATCCTTACTTCTTGGCACCTCCAGCTCTTTGTTGCTGGGACACTTGCAGGTAAGTTAAGACATGAGTGAGTAACAGTTTTAGTAGCTTGACAACTACTGATCATCTTGGTTGAGGAACTCTTGTTTATTACTAAAGGAAAACTAATGAAGAGTGCTTTTTCCCCAGACATTTTTCAGTATTTAGGATATAAATGTTAACCTTTCCTGTTTTATTTTTGTTTCTTTTTAAATTACTTGAAATACTGGTTTAATCTTTTTCTGTTTGATAATGAGGGGGGAAAAATCCTGCTTCTTGGAGCTATATAGGACATGAGGTTTGTGTAGCTTAACGCTTTCAAATTCTTCAGTGTGTAACTGTATGGATTTTAAGTAGAATGTATGCATTTAATGTACAGTTTTCATGGTGTAATAACAAAAGACTGGTGAATTGAAAATTCCTTTTGCTGTGTTTGGAAGGACATCGTGATACATTGCTTAAGATACATGTGCATGTTTTACTTTTTGCCATGTGGACTTCATAGCCGCTGCTTTTTTGCTCCTTAAGCAGCTACTCATGTGCAACAAACTACTACTGAAATACTTCTGTCTTATTTAATTAAATAATCTCCCTTTTATTGAAGATGTGTCTTTCACCTGGTGTTCTGCCTCTTAAAGTGATTGTAGGAGAAGTAAGACTTAAGGGGTGATCCGGTGGTTTAAACAAAGATTGGGTGTTGGGGGTAAAATATGTTCTGTTTCCCGATCTGTTGCACGCTTGCCAAAATGGCTTGGCCAATTCACAAATCTGTTTAATCTGTTTTTAAAAATGGGGATAATACTTCATGAGTGGAGGCAGGGGGGATGATGAAATTTCAGTGCTCTTGTCTAGCACTTCTCATCAAGAGCTATGCCTTGCCTTTAAAATTAATTCCTTGGGTTTTGAAGTGGCATACTTTGTCTGCAGTGCAAACATCCTATTTCTTTTCCTTTCTGATGCCTTCCCTATCCCTGTTTTGAGAACTATTGGTTCTGGTTTTGCCAGTGCTCCCAGCTCTCTTACGTACACTGTTCCTGTGTGAATGCCACTATCCCTAAACTTTGGTGTGCCTGGCAGTGCAAAGAACACTGCATCTAATGGCTCATGCTGATGTGTGTTCAGTACTTCAGTGTTTCTTAATGAAAGATGTTACAGAAATAGAGCAGTACGTTTAATCAGTGATGTTGAGACCTTGAAAGTGGTATATATGGGAACATATAAATGCCTGTTACTTACTGATACATGACACATAATTACCATTACTCTGACAAATTTTATTCCTAGTAAAGGTTTTAATATGTGTACATCTTTAGAGCAGTAGACGTTTTGTGAGGAATGCTTAAGTGGTCATAATCTGTTCTGTTAGCAGGATCTGCAGTCAAAATACTGACTCTCTTGGTTAAGCTAAAAGGTCCCAAGTTAACCAGACTTCATTCTGTTGAATATGCACTCTTGTTTACAAATGGCAGTCTGCACTTCCTTTTATGACCAGTAACTTCTGGAAGCTTATTTTTCTGTATTAATTTGAATTCAGCCTTTCAAAGGGAATGGTTAGAACAGCTGCATAATAAAACCTGTTTTTATGTAGTAAGTACAGTACAGCTTTTAAATTAACGTGTTGTGATGGTTTTATTTCACATTTTTGAAGGGAGGTTGGACTGTGAGATGACTTGAACTTACTAAAACATCATCAAACGTCTACATTTTGGCGAGAAGGGCTTTCTGCTGGGTTAGTAAATTAGCTGGAGATGCCAGTGGCTCCTGGTAGCAGGTAAGCTGGGAACAGAACTGGTGCAAGAGGCAGGGAAGAGCCTGCTCCATTTGGCAGTGCTGACCTGTTACATTGCTGTATCCCATGAAACCATCCCCAAGGTCAAGCTTTTATTGTCAAGACCCTGGTGGTTGGCTATGCTTCAGGAATCTCGGCTTATATTTTTCCTTACTTTACTAAATGTTTGGAGTGGGTTTCATTTTGCTTATTGTTGGTGGGGCATGTATGTGAGAGTGTGTATGTGTGTCTACACCTAGGCCCCCTTTAAATTCAAGGAGAAACAGATATCCCTAGGCCTGATTTCGCCAAACCAATTGAGGCTTTTCCCTTCAGCGGGATGTACACCATTCAGGCTGTTCATTTTCGCTTACCATAAAGATAGATGACTAACACAGGTACAAGTTTATGCCTGAAGAAATTAATCCAGTGCTTCATGTTTGCATGCTATGCCCTTTTCTCTGTGCTGTTGTTCCTTTATCAGTACAGTGACAGTAGTGAACATATATTCTGATGAAGACTTTTATTTAGTCTGATTTTTTTGTTCCTGGACAGACTTCCACTTGAGTGACTATCTGACTTGTTAAATCATGTCTGTTATTTTCATTGATTTTTATCCTTCTGAACTTCTCTGCTGTCCCTTAAAACAGTCCACTTGGCATGGTCTTAGAAGACTAGCTCAGGAGGAGTGTTATTTTACAATAACAATGTGTTTGTTGTAGATTAAGTAGTTGCTTTGCTTTGTGGCCTTTCAGATTCTTTGGAGTCTTGATTGGTTCTTGAGTGCCCACACAAGTGATGAAGGAAAGTAAGTTTGTGTACACTGTGTAGCAGTCCACGCATACAAAATTTTTAGAGGGTCTGCACCTTCACTAAGAATTCTCAAATAGAAGAAAAATTGAAAACCGGTTTCAACAAACATTCTGCAGAGTACGATTTGTTAAAAAATGATCTCAGAATATAACAGAAAATCTTGATTTCCACTGAGATGCCCAGCACAGCAGTATCACCAGGGTGAAGCAAGTATGGCATGGCCCTTGGACATCAAATATCTTTAGGTAGGTAATTGTGAAATGTAGTTAATGCCCAGAGCTTTTTGAGAGGAGCCTGAAAAAAGGCTGTTCTTTGACCAGACAGGCAGATTTAAGGGGGAAATGAAACACTGCTGTCTACTCAAAATTAGAGTTGGTAGGAAGCAGTTTTTGTCACTCTTCAATGGCCTGAGTTAGTCATGGATTTCTGTGTGAAATAAAGGACTGTTCTGCTCTTGGAAGCAGAGTTCTGTCTTGAAAAGCCAATCTAAAATAAACTTTGCTTCTTTGATTCAGGAATAATAATTTTTTTTCTGTGCAGCCTTGCTTCTGTGGGTGGCTGTTCTTTTGGTAGTGATGAGGGCGTTTTGGCATACTTTTGCAATAGAATGCAGGTCTGTGAGGTAATAAATGAAGTTTCTTGTTACTAAAGTAGTGTGTGAGTCATAAGCGCTTTTTTTATGATCATGCTTGCGTCAAAACACATCATGACAGCACTTGTTCACTGTACTCCCCCCTACTGTTTTAATTGTAAGGAATAGTAAAATGCTGAGTGCTTCATGTTTGACTCCAGGCAGTTTGGTTTGCCGATAGCTTTTTATTTAGCACCAAATAATATTATGATAACCTCAGTGTTTCTGTATGAACTTTTGCATCCCCACGGGTACCCCACCAGTGAGGGTGAAATGCCAGGTGCCTCTGTAACCAGCTAACTTGGTAATGAAGGATCCAGTGGGTTTGGTCTGGCTGCTTCAGCTCAGCTACGATTGTAAATCATGTGCTTTATGAAAGTTTTTGAAAGGTATTTACTCTCATGGTGGAAGTTTGAGCTTGCATGTTAGATAATAGGAAACCATTGTTAAATGCAGTTATCTGGAAGGAAGAAGAAATGATGATTGAGTTTTACTTTCCTGCTGCAAGTGTTTTTGTTTCTGTTTTTTGAACAGGAAACTATTGTATTATAGAGTTACGAATGCTCTGTTGGGACTCAAAATAGCTGTTTGAAATTTGGCTAAGATCGAGGGACACAATCTTTTGGACAAAATTTAATTTGTTTCTATAGTTTAGAACGAAGTTTAGGGATAGAGACCACACAACCTGACTCTGCATACGGCTTTTGTGTACAGAGATGCTAAATACCCGAAAATGCAGTGTTTCCATAGGCGGAGTTTCTTTTGTATTCACAGGCTGGGGAGCCTCAAATTCCAGAGGCATTACATGAGCAGTTTTAATGAATTAGTGTCTGGTTTTCCTGCAGCAGATGTGACAAGCAGCTTTATAAGCTGCTTCCCATCGATCGCTGTTTTCCAGCTCTTTTGTGTCTTTCTTTTGCTTAGAGAAAAGCAACGAAGAGCTTGGTTTCTACAGTAACTGCTGCCTACATTCTTGCCTGCAGGCCAATTTCTTTCTCAGTTCCTGCAGCCTGTGCAGGGCTACTGTATTGAATTTCTCTAGGTTTTAGTTTGTTGGTTTTATTTTTTTTTTCCCTATTCTTGCCGGTTTAAATATTCTACCCTTTAAGAAAAAGAGGTGAATGCAGCGGGAATTTGTGATTTGGAGTTACGTATTTTTAATTAACTGTAACACATTTCCATGACTGTCAAATAACCTAAATGTTTTTGCTGTTGATAAATACCAATGTTTGTGTGGTTAGTATTGAAAGAAAATGAAATGACTGCTAAAAGAAGAACCTTTCATTAATGCTTGTTTCTGTAGCACAGTAATGCAGGAGAGGGGTGAGATCAGCTTTAAGTTGTTAATAGAATCACTTACGTTTGCAGCAAAATTTGCTGTAGTTGAACAACTTCAGGACAAATCTTTCTCAGTCTCCACTTTTAAATGGCTTCAGAGAAATTGTTGTGAACACAGGGTTAAAAATGCATTGTTCCCTTATGAAGTTAGCTTTCGAAGTAGGAGAGAAGAAGGGAACACCATTTCAAACCAGAACGTGAGCTTATTACTCAGTTTCTGTTTCTGCTGGTGGATCAGGAATGTTCCTGTTGTCGTCATCAATATTCTGTTGTCATAGGATCATTTTTTGACGCAGACAGGCTTGTTCAAATCCGTCTGCAAGTGGGTTATCACCATTCCTGTAATGAATACCAGCAACTTTACATACTTCTTACTTACTAAAACATGAGTGGGGAAGTGTGTAACCTAGGTTTCCTAGGGGGGAGCCACTAATTTACAACTGGATCACATTTCCAGCGTTTGCTTAGAATTTGGGCAAAGTATTTTGTTGGCCAACTTGAATTAAACTGAGGCTACAGCAATATTTCATCACTTCTGATGATGCATAAATCTTTGCTTTTGAATCTGAAGGCATCTTAGTATAGATCAGTGATCTCTTTCTTTAGAGTGTTCATACTGCTTTATGTCATTGTGTAGACAGTGATGTCACACCTGAAAAAACACACAAATGCTTGTGAAAAGCGTGCCCAGTGCTCAGAATAAAAAATCTAATTGCTGGTTTAAAAATCTGAGGGTGTTTTGTTCCTTACGGTATTGGAGGTCGAGCTCGCTATAGAACTCCCACATTTTCTGTTTATGGAGGACATGCTTCGCCGCTATTGATCTTTGGTCAACAGAAATCAATTGCAAAGGATACAGAGGATTAAGCACAACACACATGAGGTCATGATTCACTACCCAGAGGAATAAGCTGCCACTTGTTAAAGGGCGAGTGCTTTTTGGGTAACCTCTAGAAGTGTCCTGACTAGTAATGGCCAAACATCATTGAATGCAAATTTATGGTAAATTAGCCAAATCAAGACTTAGTTAAAACTGTGGAGGTAGGAAGGAGGTGGAATCTATCCTAACGCAAGGTGTATGTGTACAGGTACGTGTAGGAAGTGATGCTGTGTTCCTGCTGGGGTAGTTTCTCACATTGCCGCATGGGCTGTGGTCAACTGCCAGCAGAAGAGCATTATAAACTTCCTTTTTATGCTAGTAAAGGAGTTTGGCCTTATGTATCTTGGATATACATTTTAGAAGTAAATAGTTTTTTAATGTCATTCCTTCTTCCCCTTCCCCAGTCAATAAAGTGAATATTCCTTTTATTCTGTTACCAATAATATAGAAAGCATAACAAATGTAATGTTAAAGCTAAAATTTCTGACAGGAGCACACGGTTATATCTCATTTAGATGAACAAGCAGCTACATAAAAAACTGCACATCAAGAAAGTTCTTGCTATTTTGGACAACAAGAAAATAATTATGATTACTATTATAATGGATTACCCTTTTTCAATGTATCCATTATAAAATTTCCTATACTTGTAGCATTTTTCCTTGTTGTAAGTTTTATAGCAGCACATCTTACGTAATTCTAGAAAAGAATCATAGAATCAGGGAATGGTTTGAGTTGGAAGGGACCCTAAAGATCACCTAGTTCCAATCCCCCTGCCACGGGCAGGGACACCTTCCACTAGACCAGGTTGCTCCAAGCCTCATCCAGCCTGGCCTTGGACACTTCCAGGGATGGGGCATCCACAGCTTCTCTGAGCAACCTGTCCCAGTGCCTCCCCACTCTCTCCAGGAAGAACTTCTTCCTGATATCCAATCTAACCCTCCCCCGCTTTCAATTTAAACCCGTTACCCCTTGTCCTGTCACTACAGACCCTTGTAAAAAGTCATCCTCCAGTATTCCTGTAGTCCCCTCAGGTACTGGAAGGTGCTATAAGGTCTCCCCGGAGCCTTCTCTTCTCCAGGCTGAACACCCCCAACTCTCAGCCTGTGCCTGTAGCAGAGGGGCTCCAGCCCTCAGAGCATCTTTGTGGCCTCCTCTGGATTCACTTCAACCACTTGATACCCTTCTGATGTTGGGGGCCCCAGAGCTGGATGCAGACCTGCAGGTGACGTCTCATGAAAGTAGAGAACCACCTCCCTCTCGCACGAAAGACTTTGTAAAATGAATCTCTGAACTGTTATTTGTGTTTAAAGAGTCAAGGAGGTGCTTACTAATAAAAATAGTGTAATTTTGTTTCTAGTAGTGTGTACTTTATTAGTAATCATTTAGTGCTGGGAGTTTTCAGGTGGCTATTTAACATTGTAACTATCTGGATGGATTTATATATCTACCTTTATTATTAGTTTGGAAACCCAAATATTTAAATGTTGGGTACTTTAAGATTATCTTACAATTTTAGCTCTGCTTTGAAGCAGTTTGGTTTAATTTGCCTTTTTGATAAGTTTTGGTTTTGTTGTTTAAAGATGATGATTCTGTTCTGGAAGCAGCCTGCGGTATTGACTTACACTTCAGTTAAACACAGCCCAGAGTTTTAAATTCTAGATGTGAATAATTTAGTATGCCTTCTCTTGGTGTTAAACAATCAGAAACCTTTTGGTATAAAATCAGAAGGGGAAGTTACAAGATGTAATGAAGTTTCTTTTGGTAGAGGGCAGACTGAATGAAGCATCCACTTTCTCCTTGCTAAGGGGATGGGTGCTTTTTTCCAGGTTAACAGAAGTTACTTCCTTCAAGTATCTCCAAGACATGGAGTTGCACCTTTTCTGACAGGTTTCCTAGCGTTTTGTGTGTGTCAGTTTGATCTGTGAGGGGATCCAAGCGCAGCTCTTTCTCTAGAGATGCACCTTTTTCTCAGGACTTGAGGGCACAATACAGATACTTTATAAAGCCTGAAATTACATGTAATTGTATGTCAATTTTTGGAGCTTTTTTGATCTCCGTGATATTTCTAATTGTTTTTAAGACTCATCTTTTAAGCCTTGCTTATTTAAAAATTGGTTAAAAACCAATAGCTAGATCTAGTTTAATTTTAATTAATTTCCTCATAATGACATTGTGATGAAATCAATAAAATGAAGCAACACATTGAGAAAAGATGAAATTGTGGTCCTTGTTCTTTCAGACTGAAATTTGCCTATTAGTAGGAACTCATACAAATTGTGATTTCCAAGTACCGTGTTCCTATGAATGCTTGAGTGCCACCCAGTTTCAACATGCTGGTGCTGGATTTTGGTTACAGATGTTACGTGGAACGGTGCAGAAGAAGCAGTACCCTTGCATGGCTTTCTAACCTTACAGGGTTGGGGTCAGTGCTGTTGTTCATCAGTGAGCTGGGGTGTGGGACAGACCCATTGCAGGTGGCAGGTACCGCCGGATTCGGGCTGCGGAATGGTTGATAGGCTGGAGGGCAGGCCTGTCATTTAGTGGGGCAGTAGCAAGTTGCAGAAGGGAACCTTGTGAAGTTCAGCAAAGGCAGATACCAAATCCTGCCCCTGGGGTGGGTGAAGGCTGAGGATGACTGGCTGGTCAGCAGCTCTGCAGAGAAGGACTTCTTTTATTTTTTCTGTGTGTTTGTGTCCACCTGTGTTACGGGTGTAACTACCATGACTTAGGGGGTTATTGGTGCCAACCCCCTGCAATCTGTTTGAATATAAAATCTGAAGGTGCTGATAAACGAACAGTAGTATGGCAGCTTCTGTCCGATTTCTGTCCTAGTTCTTAAAAGGCAATTAAACTGGAATAATTCCAAGGATAATGAGACACTTGAGTGCCATAGCAGGGTTTACGTACAGGGAGGAAGCGGAATTCCTGTTTCTATATTTTGGTTCCCTGGATGGAGGCAGGATGGAATTCCTAATTTTCAATCAGATGATATTCTCATATAGGCAGAATTAAAAGTGTATAATTAGCTTTTCCCTGCAGTACAGACAGCACTGCTGAGGAGGAGTGAGAGAATATTAGAAATACAGATGTGGCAGAACTAGAGTTCGCACATTTTCCCACAAGATGCTTCTCTGGCACCCTACAAAGTCGCAGAACTGTTCAGAGGTAATGCCTAGATCAGCACTCTGTTTTGCTGGGAGCTGTAGAGATAATAACTGAGTTTTCTAGGGAATAGCTTGAAATTATTTGATGCTTCTTGTCTGTTTTCCAGTAGTCAACCCAGAATGAACTTTGGAAAAAAAGACTAATTAGGGTCATAAGTTGTATTTTGGTTGTGACATGCACTGCTGTTTCCTAGACCGTGCACTGTCTGTCCTCCTGTGTGATGCTTTGTACCAAGCAAAGTGCAAATACTTGTCATAGTCACATGTACAGAATTACTTTGTGGATGCTGTGAATAGTTGTTCGAAATACATAAAATACAATGCCGGCATGTCAGCTAAGTCGTGCTATTTATTTTTATCACTTGGATACCTAACACACTTTGCACCATATAACTGTTTAAATGTGGATGTTTTGTAAACAGCTGGTTTTAGGCATCTGTTGGATCAATCTTGGTGTCTCTGATTTACTACACCAAAAGGCATCACCCTATAAAGAAGGAATAGTAGTTAGTTGGGTAGATGAGGTATAGAGTGGCACCTTGCAAAACCTCTTTCGTCTTCCCTTTTTATTTTTTATTTTTTCTTTTCCAAGTGGGTTTTATAGATGAGTTTCTTTTATAGCGACAGTCCCACGGTAGCACATCATGAAACTTGTAAACATTTTAAACAGTCGGTAAAATCAAATTCAGCTTGCTGTAGTAGACTAATGTTTGATCAGGTCTCTCCCTCTGGGTGTGCTGTGGTTTTTGTTTAGTTCATTGTATAACTAAAAAATATGCCAAAACCAATGTGATTCTGATCAAATTAGGACATGCTCTGTACTTCGATTTTGGAAGTAAATGTGATATGTTTGCGTTAATGCAATTTATTGAGAAATCTGTTGTTTAATATACACTCTTTATTCTGCTTTTTGGCTGAATACCAGCTATGAAAATATGCTTCTATTAAAAAAAACTGTTTACAAATATGAATCAATTGACAGATGTGGTGTTGTGATAATATTCAGGTGTTTGCATAATGCCAACCCTTCGAGCTCAGCATGTGATATGCTGTAAACTTTAACAGTGTCACCTTTAGATTTTAATATAGTTTCTGACTATAAGTTCCAAGCGTGTTTAGCACGTGTATTACCTATACAGTACCTTTGATTAGTCAGAGGTCCTGGTTTGGGGGTGTTTGGGTTTTTTCTGAACTTGAGTGACATTTGAGAGCACCACGCCTCTGCTGTACATTGAAGTCTGTGCTTTAGTTGTATCTGAGTAAGCTGCCCTTCCCTTTTTTGCAAAAGTTGCCCACAGGGCGGGTGATGCCTTAAGGTAGGGCAGTAGTGTGAGAAGAGGGGTATTTTCATGCGCACGCTTACATGCATTATTAGAGGAATAATGTAATAATTGTCGAGTATGTGTTTTATGAGTTTCCATATTTCTGGTACTCATGTCTAAGTACTGAAGACCTACCTTGTACCTATCCTTACCTCACCCTAGCACTGTAGGACTCTGGCTGCTCATTATTATGTGTTGGGGTGTTTTTTACCAGGCAATAAGAAATCTAACCTGGAATGAGCATCTGAAGCATGTCCATTTGTTTCCGTGTTTTTCTTAAGTTGAAATAAGTTTGGTCTGGAAAGTATTAAGTTTGCAGGTATGGAATAACCTCATAAAATACATAGAGCAGGTGACTAAAATTTAAACGTCTCTCTCTCAAACACATTGCTGTCCACTTTCTCACAGGGATTTTTAGCAAAAAGGATGCCTTTGGCTACCCTCTGCATATACTTGAGGGGTAGTGTTGTTCCTCCTGATGAACTAAAATACGTTAAAAATATTAGAAGGCAAAAGAGCTGAGACCTTGTTCAATTGTCACTAAAACAATATAGGCAAAAACCACTTTCTACTGGAAAAAGCAAAGAAATTAGTTGTTACTGAAGATATTAAAAAAAAACCCTCAACAAACCAACCCAGAAATTGGTTTGTTTAACTTTTCTTGCTGAAATGCATGTGCAGTTTTTTGGCATAGATTCTGTTCCTAATTTAGTACGTTGAGCATGTTTCAGAAATAGGTCGCCTGTTAAATTCGGACATGGTCCATACTGAGAAGTAAGACAGAGAGAAAAGGAAGGTCATTGTCAATTCTTTCTCTTTTTCCTGATCCTTTGGTGTGTATCGTAGGAAAAACAAATCACTGTGTGGTGCATGTGGCAAGAAACATAGTGAAAATCAAATGTCGTCTTTGTTCTATAAATACCCTTAGAATAGCTTTAAGAAATAAAAACCAAAACACGAGTGTTCTTTGAGGCTACTCCACAGCTGAGTGTTCCAATTCTTACATCACTTTCATGTTGAATATATTTTTCCAGAGAAAAGATCACTTTTGTTTACAGTCTATATCTTGCATTTATAGCTGCATTTCTTAGGCCAGCATGCTGTTCTTCCCTTTCTTTAATAAAACTAGATCTACCTAGAATCACTTAGAAAAAGAAAAACCCAAACCATTTTCTAAGGCTTGTTTCTGGGTATTATGTTGTTGGAAAGTTCTTTCCATCATGTGGAATAGGTGTGTAAATATAATTGTGGGTTTAGTGCTGAGTGTAGTCTTAACAGCTGAAGAAAGAAGAGATAATAAACTTATTTGAACTGTATTTTCATAGATGCTTTTGTTGAGAGAAAGTGAAGTTTCTTGTTTGCTGGGAAGTTGTAAATAGACTGTTCTGTTGAATTGAGTTAACTTCTAAATGCTATATACAGAGATGTAGAAAGGAAAATGCTCAAAGGTGTATTTATTGTATAATATTTTCCAAATTTTTAAACAATCACACATTGTTAATTTATCATTAGTCTTCAAAATTGGGCACCGCACTCTTGGTAATTTACGAAAACAGGCAATTTATTGAAACTGGTTCTTAAATTCAACTCTGAACGAAGGTATTTCAATGTAGTACTACAACAGCAATATACTCGGTAAATAATTAGAATTAATATTGATACATGTTTAATAAGTATTTCAAGAGAAAAGAAACCAAGTCTTCTAGTTAGACCAGTCTATGAAACTGAGTAGACCTCAAATTGTCCGATATTTATGCTGCTGATTAATTTTGCTATCACGGACCTACTTGTTCATTTGCCGAAGCGGTTCTTTGGCCCCATAATATAATAGCCTTTTGTCTTCAAAGTAGTGTTTCTTTTAAGGATCGCTGCAAGATCAGGATGAACAAGCAATGTAGAAAGAACACATGAACTGCCCTTGTTACAAAGAATTGTGTTTGCTTATATTTCTTTCCCAGATTTTAACGTTGCTTGCTTGGGGATCTTTTTCTGGTCACATTTCTCTTTCTGTATGATCTGTAAAATTAAGATGGTTATACATAATTACATAAGATACCATACCTTTTTATTTTTAAATAAGGTCAGGTGATATGTGCATGTTATGCAGAAAATCTTGCATTCAGTAAACAGGTGGCTTATATATTTGTTTCTTACTTTTCAGCTGTACTTTCAGGTTTCCCAGCACAAACATCAAGATAACATTCACAGCTCTGTCCAATGAAAAGAGAGAAAAACAGGAGGCCCCGGAGTCCCCAGTGAAGCCTGTGCAACCCCAGATCTCTCCCTTAACAATAAACATTCCAGACAACATGGCTCACCTGATCAGCCCTCTCCCTTCTCCCACAGGAACTATCAGGTATTTAAACCCTGCAGTGGGTGCAGGGCGATGAGTGGTTACAAGCTTCAGACACCTTGCTAATTCATTTTATGGATTTTCTTTTGTGATAAAGGCTTAGTTGGAGCTTAGAGTTACCTGCCTTGGAGAAAACCACCAGCCTGTTTGCTAATAAGATGGTTGCATGAACTGCCTTTAATACTCAAATGTAACACGTTGCATATGTAACAGTTGGTCAGGAGCCTAGCATTCTTAGAGCAGCAAAGAACCTACTTTTTCTTGGATTCCAGGTTATTTAGATTGCTTTTTACGTTGCTTATGCCAACATTTTAAATCAGATGAGTCTAATTTAGTCCATTGAAAAAAAAAATCTGATAGTCCCTGTCCCCCTGTGTATAATCAGTAAAAAAATTTTTTATTATTATCATTATTTTGGAAAATACTGATCTCTTACCCCAGAGGATTTGTTACTGATCAGTTATTGCTAGGAGTAAACAGACATTTTACTTAAAATACAGTGTCAAATGTGGAGTTTAGTGTTTTTTTGTAGGGAAGTCTTCTGCAAGGGAGGTTAATCTGGGTTTTTTTTATTTGCTGTGCTGCTTAGTTTGGTAATTGTAGCCATTGTGCCACTTGTTGTTTGGGACCAAACTCAGTTAAACATAAGCGAGCCGCCCTTACAAACTGGTGAAATTAGTTTTAGGTACAATTTTGAAAATTCATAGAAAGTTTAGGAGCAAAAATTTAATTTAAAGGCAGTAAAAGTTGTGTTTCAAAGTCACATGCCTGCTCTTTAAAGTTTTTTCTTCCCCTCTCACTTGAGTGATGGACTATTAGTGCTTGATTTGTTTTAAATGTAAATCTTGTTAATGAAATTTGAATGTAAGGATAATTGACTTCTCTCATGCTTTCCGAGATCTTAATATTGTAGCGTTTCGTGAGATCTATATAAATGGTGGAATTAGAGAGTGAGGAGATCTAGAATTGACTGTATAACAAATTTGCTTTCTTACTAAAATTCAGGGAAAACATATCTTTCCCAAGAAGTGACAGAATAGCTCATAAATATTTCCGATAATGTGATATATATCTCACCACAATCTTTGCCTCACTATGAATTTTGTAATGCTCTTCAGGGTTTTCATGCACCTGTTGCGTATAGTTTATTACAAAAAAAAAAAGACGACAGTTTTGAGTCTATTTTGAGAGCAAAGCTTGACAGTTTCTCTTCAAATCATCCTGTTTTGTAGAAGACTTGTAAACTTGCTTTGATTGTACCATATGTGTCGTTTTGTCAATATATGCTAAAGTGAGCGCAGTGGAGGGATGTTGTCAGTTGATGGGGGAAAACATTGAACAGCAGTGACCTATATTTAAAATACAAAAATTAGTTACACGTTTTGGCTCTAATCAAGGATTCTTCCATACAATACTTAAAAAATCCAATCTCCCTTGTGTAGTACATCACTAGTAGCACATTGTTAGTGGATTTCTTGTGATGTGAAACTTGAAGAATATTTTTTTATATATATTGTCCAGTCTACAGTGCCTGCCTTGTTTCTGTACATAAAAAGGAAGGTAGAAGAACCGGCTTTGTGCAACTGTGGTTCCTGTGGACCGTGCAAGGCAGGGGGACAACCGTTAGATGTTAAAGTGAAATTAGATGTCATTTTATCTTCGTTTTTCTGTGATGGATAGCAAATGTGAGGTATCGAGATTGTTTGTTTGGCCCTATTCTTTGCTTTGCAGCAGTATTTCTGCTCTCTTGGCCTAATACTGCGCTAAATTAGATGAGTCAATGCTGGTGCATCCCGTTTATAGTTAAGTATGATTTTTATACTTAGGTGTGTGTGGATGTGCACATGCCTGTAAACACTTGGAGTAATGTTGGTTTAGATTTAAATGAGAATCAGCTTTTTGCCGCTCACTATATTTTCTCAAACGTGCAAAAATACTGCACAAGAGAGCTGATCTTTTTTGAGCAGACTGAATACAAGCATATGGCAGAAATTTCATGCAAGATGTGTTTCTTGTTTCAAATGAGTGTCTTAATTTGTGGCTGCTTATACAGTTGAAGTGGACTTTTCTGTTGGCAAATCTTACACAAATACAGTACAACCTAATAAATCAGTTAATCCCTTTTCCTTTGAGGAGGAAAGCCTGAGCTTCATTTGACAGGTTTCCTCCTGCAGTGATTTTAATTCCCATGGTTGAGTTAAAGGCTTGAGAGATGGGGTTTATAATGGAAATACTGACAGACCCTTAACTGTAGTCTGGAAGCCCTGGTAGCGGGCTTTTCTGCAGTACGAGGTTTTTGATTAGACATAATGTGGTGATATACTGTATAACAAAATAGTAGGGTCTTCTTTTTATGCTCTACAGTGCTGCAAATTCCTGCCCATCTAGCCCCCGTGGTGCAGGCTCTTCAGGGTACAAAATGAGTCGTGTAATACCATCTGACCTACATTTAATGGCTGACAATTCACAGTCAGAAAATGACAAGGAAGCATCGGGTGGAGATAGCCCAAAGGTAAACATTGTTTGAAACCAAACCATGTATTGCATCTGAAGTGAATGTAAGATTTGTTGTTTGCTCAAGTACATGCACCAAGTCATAATTTAACATTGCAGACATTAAAAAACAATTTGTATGTTTTTGTGATTAGATAGGAGATTTGTTTTGACCTCTCTTCCCTTTGAGGGAGGGTCTGTATGTATTTTTACTTACAGATCTGTTTACAGGCTAGTGAAAATTCCTTATTGTTGTAGGTTTCTCCAAATTTTTAATGTTATCTTAAAAATCTGCTAATAAGAAGAGTAAAATTGTCTTGGTTTCTTTTCTGCCACAAGATTTTGGTTGTCCAAAAGTGCCTAAATCAAGTTAATTCTGTTTTGTCACTTGTGATTTAGAAAGGCATGTGTATATCTTTAAAGTTTATTGATGCAGACTTTTCTTTTTCTTGTACAGGACGACTCTAAGCCACCTTACTCCTATGCACAGTTAATAGTACAAGCAATTACAATGGCACCTGATAAGCAGCTTACACTAAATGGAATCTATACGCACATAACTAAAAACTATCCATACTACAGGACAGCAGACAAGGGCTGGCAGGTAAATCTGATTTCTGAAATGTTGGGGGTTTTTTTAGTTGTGAGTAATACTGGCAGCTGTACATGGTTGTAAGAAGTCAGTTGGTGAGTCCAACAGCCCCACGTAAACAAATGTGATGTCTTTTTCCCGGTTAAGTTCTCCAGAAAAGTAGGCGATTTACTTTACTCTGTATTTGAAACATTGCTTTATTCATGGAATGGTATTCTCTGAATCTTGGAGGGATACATCCAGGCTTTCGGGGAAGAAAAGTACAGCTGGCACTGTGGATTTAAAAATACACATGCTATCTCTAGTAACATAGTTGTGTCCTGTAACTTAAAATTGTGTAAACATCTAGGTTATTATCTTGAGATAGAATTGAGGTATTAAGTGTTTCAATTTCAGTTTTATTTGAAAGCAAGGATCTTGAGTGTGCAGTACAGTGAAGGAACAAGTGTGTGTCATCTTGCACTATTATGTGCCCTCTTTTATTTGTGCAGTGTAGTCTGTGAACTTAATCGTTTCTGTACTGAGTTACACCAAACCCCTCAATTCTGTAGAACTAATTTCTGCTCCTCTTTCATTTTTAAAGAGACCAACCTCAGCATTTGCCAGAGTGACTAACGGAGTATGGATCAGTCTGGCATAGTCTTTCCAGATACACATAAAGGTTCAGTGCCTTCGCTGCTGTTTTTATTTTCAGCAGAGGACAGAAGAGCACAATTAGCAGGCTGGCCAGTTTGCCCGTAGAACATTCAGACTGTACTGTTGATCAGGGAGTATCAGTTTCACTGTGTTGCTGCTCAGTACAGTCATGATCTGCAACAGAGGCATGCTCTGAAGTTATTTTCAGGGAAGTAAAATTTGGAGAGACTGGGGGAGGGGAAAAGCGAGGAAATGTGAATACTTGCTGTACAAGTAGAAGACTAAAGAATACATGCCTCAGTAGAGGATTAGATTTTTAAATATTAATCACATACTTATTGTCACAGGGCTTGTATGGAAGTTGAATCACACTGAGAGGAATTCCAAGGTTACTGGGGACTGTAACTTGCTAGCTGTTTGCTACGTTTGCTGTGGCTAGTAAGGACTTAGCTGTTGTGACTAGGAAGTCTCTGAGAATTTTGTTTCCCTTTCACACACAGGCAATACAGAATGCTGGCTGCAGTAGTACTAACGGATCTGTTTTAGCAACAAGATTCTGTTTATAAAATGTTGGTGTGCTTTTTGCTTCCTCTTCTGAAATACCTTAAATATCTGTGGACAATGCTGCTTTACGTAAGCATCATGGAACCAAACGTGCGTGTACGTTGTAACGCACGGTTAAAGAATTCTGCCTTAGAACAGTTCGTGTGTTTAGATGCATAACGCTTACAAAGCAAAGGTGATGGACACAGCAGACATAGCATGTTCTGGAACAATTAATTAGCACCTATTTGTAAAAATAATTGGAAAAGCTGAAAAAGAGCTGCTGTTCAGTCACTTTGGAGTGCTGCTGTAACACTAGCGGGACAGCTCTGCCAGCTTTTATCCCTCAGGTGTTGGGTTACAGTTAGGGTGACTTACATGATAGATGTTTCACGTAATATTTGAGGCTATATGTGAGCATATTGTTCAAACCACAGTGCATACATGTGTACAGTATGCAACTCCTATACCTCAATAAGTAATATTGCGGTATTTATATCCTTTATTATATGTTGAAGACTTGAAGACTCCTTCGTGAACTTATTATAGCAGGTACTTTTGAATCTGCCCTCTTATTCTAGCATATGGAGAAATAAATACAATTTATAAACATATTCTTGGCATCTTTCTAGGTATTTTTCAATTTTTGGCAGGGAAACCCGTTTCTGGTTTCATCAGTTTGCATTTAAGAAACCATACATGGTTATAATCGCTTTGGTTTCCAAACTTGCCATCAGGGTCATGAACTAAGACATTTGAGCAGGATTTGCATTTGATTTTGCAAATTTTTTGAAAAGCTTTTGTTAACGTAAAGCTTTTTCTTCATTTTTCCTTTATTTCCCCTCTCCCCCAGGTATTTCAGTATGTACATTTATCTTTACTTTCTTGTTCACTGTTAATGTTTAGAGAGATTTTGGGGTTTATATGCCTTGAAGAGAGTTGTGTGCAAAGTGAAGCATAGATACAGCCACTTCAGGGTGTTGGCAGTTTTCTACATCTCTGTGACTGCGGAGTGTGTTATGCACAAAGTGAGGGTAATGTGTGAACTAGAGTGCAGTAACTGAAGTGCTGCTTTAGGACCTACTGCCATTTGTTCTTTTTCTAGACACGCTAAATCCTTGGCTCCTTTGTTGAGGCAGACTGGACTGTTGGTGAACTCCCGACAATCTAGCTGCATTTGGAACTTGTGTAATTTAACCTTTTCTCTCTGTAATGTGGAACAGTAACAGGATTATCCTATAAGATCAGAATGTGCTGTGTTTTACTGTCCCTCCTAGACAGAACTGACATTTTCCTTGACACCTGGGGAAGGGTGGTGTATGAAGAGGGAGAATTTTTCTGGTGTGGTTTTTTTTGTCTTACACTGCATTATGCTCAAGTATTTGTAGTGTTCTAACAGTTTGTTGCAATCACCGTGTTTCTTATTAGAGCATTAAATGGGATTCCTGTTACTGCCACATTAGCGTACCGGGTTTTTAATTGTTGGGAAAGATTTGAACAATGCAAGAGTACTTTCAGGTTTATGGCACTGCCTTTGTAGTGCTCCGAGTTCTGTTGAATTAAGGAATTAAAGAGCTGAACCCCGAGTCTCCTATAGTACAAACTGCTACAGTAGGCCACATTCTGACTTGGAAAAGTTATATGAATTCTACATATTTTTTTATGTTTCATAGAATTCAATACGTCACAATCTCTCTCTGAATCGTTATTTCATCAAAGTACCACGTTCCCAGGAAGAACCAGGCAAAGGCTCATTCTGGAGGATAGACCCTGCCTCTGAAAGCAAATTAATAGAGCAGGCTTTTAGGAAAAGGCGGCCTAGGGGAGTACCTTGCTTTAGAACCCCTCTGGGACCACTCTCTTCTAGGTAAGGAAAAACAGATGAACAAAAAGACTATGGCTGTTGTTTAACCTTCAGGCTGATACAGACTTGATAGTTTTGGATACAGTCACAAGTTCAGTAATTTAATTTCATCCAGACTCAGCATTTGAATTCTGTATCATTTACTGGGAGGCTGCCCCATGCACTAGGCTTGTTTTGATTGCTTGTTTTCAGTGTTAAAGAACTGACTCAGTGTGCATAACTAACAGATCGTTAATGTAAGCCTTGCTGTACCGTTGTAGGTTTTGGTTTGGTTTTTTTATGGAATTGCAATTTTAATTTCTAACTGCCATCTACTGCATTTTAAAACTGTTTATAAAGAAAATTATCAAATACTGGCTACCATTTTATTTGAGTTTGATATCGCTGAAGCAGAATTCATGATGGGGAAACCCGTGGGTTAAAATTATTCCCTCTCTAAAGTTATGGCCTTTCTGCTGGTGCAGATCTTTGTTACTTGCCCCGTAGCCTGAGATTTGCTTCTCATTCTTCTCCACCAGAAGAACCGTTCATGCTTCACAGGTTGTTTAGAGTCTCCCTAAGAAGGCATCCAGCCACCACTTCTCTATTAACTACACCTGAAATTTGCTTTTAAATTCTGTCCCTGTTTACCAGAAGCTTTATGAAAGATGGTCAGAACTGCCGTGGGTGGTAGCTGCACTGCCGGGAGGCAGAGGTGCCCTCCTGTGGGCACTCTGTGTTACGGCCTCTGTAGGGGAGGGTCACTCTCAGTTCAGAAGTTAAAACACATCAGCTGTTGCTTTTATTTTTAACTACAGAAGTGCCCCAGCTTCTCCTAATCACTCTGGAGTGTTGTCTGCGCACTCCAGTGGAGTCCAGACCCCTGAGAGTCTCTCCAGGGAAGGATCTCCAGTCCCGATGGAACCTGAGCCTAGTGCTATCCAGCCAAAACTAGCGGTAATACAGGAAGCGCGATTTGCACAGAGCGCCCCAGGTGAGGAATCTTGAAACGAGCGTTTGGGGGCTGGAGGTGGGAGAGGGCTAGTACGTAAATATTACCAAGACTTCACATGTACACCAAATAAACTGGTAGATATTTAACCTCTTAACATTTAGAGCAGATCTTTGATAATCAAACACGCAAACGTGCCAGGTAAGTTCTGTTTGCATGCATACGGACTGCATCTATGTGCTCTTCAGCACCCTTGATCACTTTGTAACTAAGCAGAGGTCATGCTTCTCTGCTGTAGGGCTGTACTCTCCGCAGCAGTTGTCGCTTCCTTCCAAAATGTATTCTCTCTGGTTTAGTTTTTCTCAAGAAAACTTGAGGTTACGTGAGTTACAGAAATAAGCAAGTGTCTTGCACACGTCTGTGGTGATGTCGTGCTTTCAGAGGTGGGGATAAAAAGAATGGAAGGGATAAAGAGAGAAAGAATATATTTCCATGATTAAGAGTTTTCCTATTAAAAAAAAAAAAAAAAAGCCCAAACAAGGGGGAAAAAAATCAAAACCATCACAAAAACCCACAAACCAACAGAGAGCATAAATCATGATGGGATAAGGATGGATTTGTTTAATTACCTAAGCTCATAGAGTTTTGCCATCCTGGTCATACTTGGTACTGCAGAAGTGGCAGTGACCATTCCGTGGCAAGGGCAAACTTGGTCCTAAGCAGAGACGCCAGGCTCTCCCCAGCCTGGGAAGCTGAGAGCTTTGCCAGTGCGCACATGCCTCTCGGCGCCTGAAGCACATCTGTGTTCCTGTCTGTGGAAAGGAGTTGTACCAAATGAGTATGAAATGTAGCTTTGGTAGCGGCATTTGGGGGTGGGAGGGGTTTGCCAAATGGTGTGGGGTCTTAGTGACCTAAAACAGTGCTTACCTTGAATGTGCGGCTTGGAATAGCTATGTGTCAGAATCATCTTCATCCGGCTTTTTCGTTTGGATCATTCAGGTGTCAGTGGTGGAAGTTGTTAATCCTCTGAGGCTTTAGCATTAAGTTTAAAAGAATGACTGGTTTAAAAGAAATAATTAGAATTGACAGCCTAATTTTTCTCTCTTTCTTGGTAGGATCACCTCTCTCTAGCCAACCAGTTTTAATTACTGTACAACGGCAGCTACCACAAACTATTAAACCCGTCACCTACACTGTTGCAACTCCTGTGACAACATCGACATCCCAGCAGCCTGTTGTTCAGACAGTGCATGTTGTCCACCAGATACCAGCTGTGTCTGTCACCAATGTGACTGGACTAGCACCAGCAAACACTTACACTGTAGCTGGGCAGGCAGTAGTCACGCAAGCTGCGATGGTGACCCAGCCCAAGGTAGAACCTCAAGAGAATGGAGACCACAAGGAAGTGAAAGGTGAGAGCCTGTGGGGTTCGTTGTTTTGCTAGCTCGTTATACAGAAGGATTATTACTGGAAACTTAGTACCAGGTGAACACTTGAAATGTTTGACAAAAACTGCAGGTTTTGCATCGTAATTTCTCAGATACGTGCTAGTAACGAAATGGCATGCTTTTTCACTGAGCGTTCGGTGAGTGAAAACACGTGGTTCTTGTTTTTAACAATGTTTTATCTTCTGCTTTTCAGTTAAAGTGGAGCCTATACCTGCTATTAGTCATGCTACAATAGGAGCTGCTAGTCGTATCATTCAGACATCTCAGACCACCCCCTTACAGACAGTCACTATAGTGCAACAGGCACCTCTAGGTCAACATCAGCTACCCATAAAAACTGTAACGCAGAATGGAACGCACATAGTACCTATCACCACTGCGATACAAGGACAGGGCAACGCTGGTACGTATTGTCTCGAGGTGTTCTGTTCTTCGTATGTGTTAGAACCCCAAAATGAGTGTCCAGTGCTGAATTTTTGAATCCTCTTCTTGTGTCTTTCGTTGTTACACTGAAAACTAAATTCTACAAAAAACGTAGCTTACAGCCTTGTAAGGGATTGTTCCCTGCCTGTTGGTAAGAACCAGTGTTCCTCTTCATTGACGATTACCTGAACAGCTGTTTATTCTCTTTGTGGTCATTATAGGGGTGTACTTAGTGGTGACAGCCCATCCTCCCTCCTCATTAAGCCCAGGATATAGACCAGTTTTAAAAGAAGTTCCTGTAAGGCAGTGCCATTGAAATGGTAACTGCTCCCCAGGTGGTTTGGCAAGAACCAACCAACAGGAATACAAGACAGAACTGGCTCATGGGTTGGGTTTTTCAACTGTTGCTTTTAATTCTGTGTATTGAAGCTGTACTAAAAATGACAAAAACCCTGTGAGATTTTGGGATTATTCCTGTCTGAATACCATCTCTTCCCCCTTCACTCAGAGGGAGGGTAGCAGTATTTTTTCATCATTTCAGTATATTCACACTTGTTCATGGAATGTGTGGTTCCGGTTTGCTCTGCAGGTGCATAAAGCTTGTTTCCACAGTGTCACTTTGGGGTGTTATCTGATACTGAGGTAGCTTCGTTGTCGTCAGATGGGTTTGCAGAAATCATTTTAGGCTATCTTACCTCAATGTATTACATGCGTTTCTGCTCTCAAGTCTTCGTAATGGAGTGAATTATCTGCTCTGCTTCCTTTTTACTCTTCTTCCATCACTGACGTTTATAGGTCAGTGTTCAGTCTGCTTCCACTTCAATTCCAGCCTAAGTAAAGCCGAAGCAATTGCTGTCAGACATCATAGGCACTCTTTTTGTCAGAAGGGATGTATGAATTGAGCTGCGTCTCATGTGAAATACGCTGAGAAGTTATTTTTAAAAGTAAGAAATAATTCTTTCTGTCTCTTTCCCAGACTCTGAAAACTCAACTCATTTCAACATGTTTTCACTGATAGGGAAGCCTGATGGCTGCTAGGCATTTTAAGAAACGTGGCCGACTGTAGGAGTAGAACTGGTGCTTCTCAGTGTTTCACTGTGCGATAGGGCTGCGCCTGCAGTGATGGGAGTTTTCACTGAGGCTCCTGGGCTTAAATCACATCTTGAACAGCAGGTGAGGTGTGTTCCAGGTCCTGGTTTCTCTGTTACAGTAACTCCCACACCAGCAAGAAGCCAGGTAATTCTCAGGCAAGGCATCTGAAGGGGGAACGAGGCCCAGAGAAACAGATGTGTTTGTACGTGTCTACAAATAGGTCTGCGCTCACACACATATATCTGCCTACATCTGTCTTCACATGCATTTGCCTCTGTTTACACACACACTTCTGTGTGCTTATCTCTGCCTTTGGAGAAGGAAGATTTGTGCACTCTGAAAGGAAGAAATCCAGAGCAACTACTGTCTGCTAACATTTTCTGTTTCTAGTAAGAAGGTGCTTTCAGATCTTACTCTCAGCAAAACCATTTGGCAGTGCTTTTTATTACCTGTCAGTCGAACTGAAAGCTGTGAAGTCTAAAATTCAGGGCTCTTACTGCAGAACAAAATGACAGAGTAACTAGATACTCTGTATTTTGACTTTCAGTATGGATTTCAGTCATTGTTCTTCTGTGTATTTCATACTTCCACGTACCCATTGTGGCTGCAGCCAGCAAGTCTCTGTCTGTTAAACAGACCCCAGAGTGAAAAATGCAGTGATCGGCTTAATGCATGCTTGAAGATGAGGGGTGAACTTCTTGTTTTCCTTTAAGCAATAATAAGCTTGCAGTAAGGCATTTTATTGAGAAGTAACTGTCTCTGTGGCATCTACTCAGAAGTTGCACAAGGAATAGCTTTTCTAATGGAAGGTGAATGACTGCTGGGATACACAAATGATTTTACAGTGCAGTGAAGCTTTTTGTATCAGATAAATATTTTCTGAAGTATTTGTTCTACCAATAAACACTGAGTACAGAACAGGTTGGTCACATGAAGAGGTGATGTTCCAGGTATTCTCTAGGGTAGCTTACTATGAACAAAGACAACAAGTTTAGCAAAGAAGAATTCCTTGTGGACTTCATGTTTAAGCTCCAGTAGCAGGGAATGCTGTAATATTATGCCAGCAAAGCGGTGGTGCTGAGGAAAGGGAGCTTGTGTGAAAAACAGAGAGACAGGTGGTTTGGTAATGTTGAGATGAATTTTTATGAAGTGCAGTGAACAAGTAAATACATAATGAGTTACTTGTGAAGACTTTTTTGATGAGTTGGTTTGATAAAGTCAGGGTCCATGCTGAGAAACAGACGGTACCAAGTAGAGGGAAGGACCCTTTGGATACCTCAGGAGGTTTAAAGGTACTTGCCCATTAACGGGCTCTTGTATTCTCTTTTCCATGGAATGAGAGAGATTAAAGTCTTGTCTTTCTGCTGATCTGATCCAGTTATGCATTTGAATCTAATCAAATACGTAATTTCTTACTGCTTGGGAAAGCACTGCCTTTTCCTTACGGTGTGGGTAAATGCCTCAGGATCTGTCAAGGAGGAGGTGCTGGTGGAGTCGTCTGCATCTCGTGGCTGTGTGAGTTGCACAGCAGCTGACGGCCCAGATGAAGAGGACACGGTGGTGCTCTCCCTCCCGGCCCAGTGATGCATTCTGTGCTGATCACAGGCGTGGCCAGAGCCCACTGACCAGGCTTTGGAATTCACTTCCCAGTTCTGTCACAAATCACGGCGTAGGTTGGCTTTCAGTCAGTTAATCTTTCTCTGTCTTCAGCCCCCTTTGCCGCTCTCTGACCTCTGTCCAAATCTGCATGAATGTTGAGTGATTTGGGAAGATGTCTTTGAGGTTTGTACAAAGATTAAACAGTTGGACCTGACCCTCAGCTGGGGTTGCTAACGCCCCATGCGGCGTCAGTAGAGGAATTTGTCGTTCTAATGACAACCCAGGTCTTGTTTTCAGTGTCGCCTGTTTTGACGAAGACCAGGGTGCTGAAGTTTCTGTTACCTTTTCACAGCTGCTGCGAGTCCTTTGCATATGTTAGCGACCCACGCGTCCGCGTCGGCATCTCTTCCAACCAAGCGCCAGAACGGGGACCAGTCAGAACAGCAGGAACTGAAACGTATCAAAACGGAGGATGGAGAGAGCATAGTCATCGCGGTTAACGTGGACACCCCGTCTGTGGCAGTGAGTGATAAAGGCAGCCAGAACTAGAAACTTAGGGGAGTTTTCTTTTTTTTTTTTTTTAAAAAAAAACCCAAACTCCATGGTGCCAAAAGGAGACACTTAAATATAACACCTAAAACGTTGGAACATGTTCTCACGCAGTGGGGAAAGGGGCCCTGTGATCAGACTTCAACTTTCAGCACTGAAAAAACCCAACACAGGTGGCCTTAAACCTTGGTAATTTAAAGTCAAAACTGCAAACCATCTTGTTCCAGAGGCTGTGACCCCCGCTCCTCCTGCCCCTACTGAACTGTGTACACTGAGAAGTACAGTGCTGGGGAGGGCTGCAGCTTTAAAAAACCTCTATCAGATTATTTCAAGGACTGAGTATCTCAGTGTAACGGCAGCATGATAAGCGCTTAGTGTGAACTGGTTTCAGACGATTGTATATTCCTCAAAGGGAACAGAGGCAAGGAGCCATTTCCTACATCGTGGCAGCTAGCCTTTCATAACGACCTACCCGATGCAGTTGTTGGTAGATATGCAGTATTTTGTTGTTCACATGTGGAATTAGACATTTTTGAGGTGTATTTTCATTTCTTTGCAAAACAATGGGGTCTTTGACATTTCAAATCACTCCATTTCTACTCCGGAAACTTTGGAATCACACAATACTTTTCATGTGAAATTTTGTTTGGTAAAAAACTGAATGTAGGGTTTTTTTAACCAATGGAATGATTTACTTTTGTCTGTCCTGTTGAAGTTCAGATGAAGCTACTTTATTACATCTGCAAATTTTCATATTTTAGCAGTTGCCTGATAAATTTAATCAAATTTTATTACCATGTGTAGTGATCAAATGCTTCTTTGGGCTTGCATGTAACTGATTAGACATTACAATGTAAATGAGCCGTTAACTGACGTAAAGAACTGCTATGAATTTGACCAGAGCTGCACTTATCTGTTTCTCTTTCTGCTACCTTTTGCTGTTTGTTACTTTGTGTTGACTTTGACTGTCCCTGGCATATTTTTCCAGTCTAAAGTAAAACAAGAGTCTCGCTTAATATTGTGTATGTTTAAGATAACAGACTGTTCTTCATTTAGAAAGATAAAATTCTTTATCACAAGTCCTTTTAAAAAGAGAGTAAAATTATCTTGTCAGAGGTATATTCGATATTTTTAAGCTTAAGCACCCGTCAGTAGGAGTTGATCTGAGCAGCTGCTCCGTACCACTCTCGATGTCGTACACCGACCGCTGGGGTCTCCGGTAAGAGTAGCCATTGGGGTTTTCCAGCAGCGGCTGCCATGCTACGATAACAGGTTTTTTTTAAGTGTGTGTTCTGCAGTTGAACATTTTAAAGTGGATTGGTAATTCCTCACTTGAATCATGGTAATAGATTCCACTTTACATTTCAAAATTAAATCTACACCTGAGGCTGCTGTTCAGTCTTCAGTTCACGTAACGTCTTATTTCCTCATGCAGCAAGGTGAGTGAAAGCTAGGTAGGTGGCTGAATTTGAATCTGATTTTTGTTATTTTCTGTAATAATGATGCATTATTTATATTTCCTTTTCCACTACGAAAGGAAGAACTGTATTTTCATGCTGGACTGAACAGTTTGGAGTGGTTTATTTAGGCAGCTTTTGGGAACTATTTACCTAAAGACCAAATACGAGAAATCAAGTTTTGTGTTCATCCACAAAATGGAACTGTTACAATGTCTCTGCAGATAATACATATTAAAAAACTATGAAAAAAAAACTCTACAAAAGCTGAATTTATAACAGGCATTTAAAAAAAAGCATAACCTGAAAAGAAACGTTTCTGTAAAATTGCAACATTTTCTTTAGAGGTTTTAAAAATGAAAAAAGTAAAGTTTTAACATACTTTTTTTAAGAAAAAAAAAATCCAGTACTAGTAATTTAATTTGGTGTTGAATGAATTGACTAGAATGTGGTTTATTTTCAGAAGTGAGAATCTGTTCACAACTAGGGCTAGGTGAATAATAGTGTATAAGATTTTTTAAATAAAATTAAATTTTATTCAGCAAATTAACTAAGTTGAAATTACTCAACAACTGTGTTTGATATATTTATGTCTGTCTTGGGGTGAATAATCCAATTTTTGCTGGCAGTGCCCCAGGAAACGATATGAGGCCGAAGGAGCGCAGGCGATCCTGGTTACCAGCAGGCGACGTCCTCGGGGGTCGGGGCGGAGCTGGACGCGCTCTGGGTCCTGGGTCTCTGGGTCCTGGGTCTGCGGCCCGGCGGTGGTGGTGCGCGGGGTCAGGCACAGGAACACGCCTTCCTCTGGACAGACAAACCCGGGGAGGAGGCTGCTTGCATCCTTCCATGAAAACAGCACGCGCTCATTGGTGCCCTCGACGATGCCGGGGAGTGCTCACGCGGGACAAGCTCCGGTGCTTTTGCCTGGCGCAGGCTGCTCCCTCTTAGGCATCAGGCCTGACTGCAGGGAGTCACGGGGCTGTTGGAACAAACCCGGCGTGTCTGGGTGCCTCCCGCGGTTGGTACGGTGCTGGCCGCCGCGCAACAGCGAAGGCCGAACGGGACCCCGTCACGCTGCTGCTTCTGGGGTGATGCTCCTGGCCTTTCCATCCTCCTGGAGTCCCGTGGTCGCCGCCAGCTTTCTTTTGCAAACGTCATTCGTTTAGGAAGACCTAAGGTGCGTTTGCCTCCAGGGAGAGTGGTGCTCGTCTCCACTGCCAGCCTGTTCGTCCTCCTTGCGTGAGATCCCTCTCCCGACGCCAGCCTCGTTTTCGATCCAGCGGCGTGCGGCAGCGGCCCCGCATCCCAGCAGGTTTGGGAAGGCGGCAGCACGGTCCCCTGGGCGGTGGGCTGTTCTTGCCCTGGGACACAACAGCTCTGCCTTCCTGCTGGCCACTGGAATGGCAGCGGTGGGGAACCAGGTGGCCCGGCACGGCGATGCTCATCTTCAAAGCAGAGAGGGCGGTGGGTGGAGGGATGGGGTTAGTCTCAGTTTGGAACCGCTGCCGCCCCCTGCCCACATTGCCGCGTGTCCCCCACGAGGGTAGTGGGCTTTATTCCGCCACGTAGTCACGCTCCTCTAGGTGAATGCTGTACTGCACCCATGCCAGGAGATTCCTTGTTCACTGGGCTTCACCAACCACTGCAGCATGGATTGCTGTCCGGGAGGCAAAACTGGGAAGACTTTGCCTTTTCCTTGCATGGTTGTTGCAACGCAGGTTCGTTTTAAAACACTGGGGTTTAGAAGTCTGAGCAGCATGTTCAGATCTGCGTTTTGTGTCTTGGTTTGGTTTCCCCCAAAAGGTACTTGTGGAGTGGTTGGTAGTCACTGATCCAGGTCGAGCTGGGATTTGATACAGCAGGTGACTTTATGTGTGCGTGTGTGACAGATACTTCACTAAAATGTGTTGTATATGCCTCTCATTTACACTAAATTGAGTGCTTTCTCCTAACATGACTGGCCCTTCTCTGGAGACGTGTTAACCGCACGGTCGAACGTTCTGACCGACGGTGCTGCGTGTGTCACACACAGGCGTTGGTAAGCGCAGGGGTTGCTTTAACCATCAGGCTCTTGATCTTACTTGGGGACTGGCAGATGAAAACGAGCTTTGCTCCTGGTTCTGCTCGTTTCCTAACGTAATCAAGCCAGACTTTAAGAACTCCTTTCTGTATCCAAGAGCCTCATTCTTCCAGAGGTTGTGTTAGCATTTAGGGCTGATTTCGGGCACATAGCCAGGGATTTGCATTATTTCAGTGATTTAGGCATTGGTTTGGCACGGGCTGCCACACAGGTTGTTGGTGTTCTAAATCAGAGAGAGGGGTGCACTTGCTGGAATAATTCTCATTAACAGCAGTTTGGTTCCTGATCTTTTGTTCTGCCTTAGTTATGTCCTTTTTGTTTCCCGCGAGTTGGGAAAAAGCTTTTACCTAACGTATTAGGAAAACTTCCTAGCTGTGGGCCTGGGGCTGGTTTTCATGTCAGTACTTTGGAGAGCGGGGGGGAAATCAAAGGGGGGCTGTGGGAGTGCTGTGAAGGGCTGGAATATTTGAAGCTGAAGGAGCATAACCTCTGCCTCTACCAACCAGGATGGAGCATTGTGTGAAACGCCATGGGATCTCTGCCCGAGCAGAACAAACGGAGTCACTGGCTTGTTCAGACAATCACAACCTCTGGGGGAGAACAGGGAAGCGCGGCAGCACGCGGGCACGGAAATGCCCAAAGAAGGAAAAGGTGGATTGACAGCCGAGCACGTCAGGTTCTCCTGCAGCCTCAGTGCCCAGGTCGGCAGTGTCTGCCCGCACCTTTTGGCCTACAGATACAAGACCCAGCCTTGTCTCTTGCGTTTTCACTGCTTAATCCCGTGTTTTCTGCCTCAGTGTGGCCACTTACAGGTTCTGCCACAGGTACTCGTGTTCCATGGCGCCTGCCGGCCAACACCTGGAACTGCCCTGGAATGGACCAAACTGGCTGATCTTTGAGGTTTCCTTTCAGGGTTTTGAACTGTGACACTGGTGCTGCAGAGAGACACCAAAACAGGGGGAGAGAAAGCGTTTAGTTACCTTTAAATACAGACATTAATGATCCATAAGCTTAAATAGCTGATGCTGGTGGGAATACATTTTTTTTCAGGAACAGTTTCAGACATGCCATCTCCCAGAGCCACATGTTTCTAGCCAGGACAGCTGTACTGAAGGAATGAATGCTGTTGGACCTCCGGACTGAAGTCACCTTTTTACGGCCACTGAAGTCCTCTCGTGTCACGCAGAGCAGGCTTCCGACAGCGCGCCTGGCCCCCCGGTTACCCTGCAGCCTCCTGCCGAGCAGGGCTGTGTTTGAAGGCTGACTGGTCCTTACTGCTCTCTCAGAACTCGCCTCTGCCACGGGCGGGCCCCTCCCCGGGGGAGGTGACGCTTTACCACCCAGGGGCTCCGTGCAAGGCCCAGCGGCGCCTGGGCACGGCTGCCACCGGGCATGTGAGGATGCTGTTGCAGTTGTTCTGAGCGTCACCCTGTGACGGTGCAGTACCATAAATACATCAATGTGGGGATCTGATACTTCAAAGTACTGTTCATTTTCAAAAAATGTGACTAAGATACTGTTCCGTTCGATTGTAGAGGTGTGTTCATCCGCTGTCCCAAATTCTGGTTAAAATCGCCCACGTGACGCAGTGCAGCAGGAAGGGAAGTGATGACGTACGGGCTGAGCAGCCTGGAGCCAGCACCAGGTGGGAAGATTCACTCATTTACGTGGTTTCTGACCCCTGTAAAACAGCCTTAAGGGTGGGAGGAGTTGCAAGTCGTACAAGGAACGGGACATTGAAGGTGTTTGGGTACGCATTAACGGGTTTCCTCAGCAGCACAGCCCCGCGGGCTGCACAGGGTTACTTCGTGCCCACTGTCCACGAGAAGAGGGGTGTAGGGGAGGCTGTATGCGCCCAGTGGAGCTCTCATCAGCCAGGAAGGACGCCTGCGGTCTCTCTGGGCAGCTGCAGGGTAGCTTCAGCGAGAGGCCGGGGGATGGTGCTGCAGTAGATGCGTAAAACTTTCCGAGCGTGGCGCAGGAGGCTGAATGCCTCAGCTGGAGCAGCCCCCGTGCTACGCAGCTGACTGTATCCTGAATACTTCACAAATGTGCTGAGAGGACCTGGAGAACGGCTCCTCACGCTTTCCTGGGCTGAAACTTCAGCGGGTCGTTCTGCTGGCGAAAGGTGAGAAGCCTCAGGGCCGTGCAAATGGTGCTGTCCCGGGCAGCGCTTCGTGCGCAGGAGCATGGTTCAGCTGCTGCCCTTCAGCCACCACTTCCTCAGTTACCCCTTTATTCCCCCCGAGCTCTGGCCCTAAGGGCTGTGATCATCAGTGACTACAGCAAATTAGTCACTTTTATTTAAAAGAAATAACGTATTACAAATAAGTGTGCAAAACAATTTCTGTGATTAAATACATGTAAAAGCAACATGCAACCTGGATGTCAGAACCGGCGCAGGAGTTAGTCCTTAGTGTGTTACATGACGCTGACAGAAACTTGCCGAATGGAGGGTTTGCAGCTGAACAACCGCAGAGTGAGCTGGCGTGGCAGAGCTGAAGCAGCGGTGAAACCAGACTTCCAAAGCGCGAGACTTTTCCCCCCTCCAGATCTTCAGTGCTGCACAGGGTGAGTTTGTGTCTAGGTCAGGATGTGGTGCCTCGGTTCGGCAGCCGGGGCTAACGGCCGTGTCGCTGGGGAGAGAGGTTTTTTTTTAGTCCGCCCTGCCTGGCCTGTGGCTGCCAGGACGGCGACCACGGCTCCAGTGAAAGGTTCTCAAGTTGAAAGCCAGGGCGGAGGTGTTGGCCTCACGCCGCTTCCTGGGCTGCTGCACAGGCCTGGCCCGCGCTGCTGAAGCGGGGCAGCGCCGGACGCGGTGGGTACGGCCACCCCAGAACCAAGGGGGGTTAAACCGGACAAGGCTGCGGCCTGCTCTGCGCTCCAAGGAGAGGGGGCTGGGGCTGCCAGTGCCCAGCTGTGCAGTCAGCGACGCTGCAGCTGGGCACCTGGGACAGCCAGCACTGGCCGCTCAGCGCCCCGCAGCAGCCCCTGGCCCCAGGACCCCCCCCCCCAGGACCCCCCTCGCCAGCTCAGGGGACAAGCGTGGGTCGAGCTACGGTCATCCGGCTACGCACCTGTCCTCGGGTACTGAAAGGTGTGCTCGAGAGGGGGATGGCGGTTCGGTCCCAGCCAAGCTGGGGGAGTGTTACGGGCATGAGCCGTGGTGTTCCCCCCCACTCCCCACCAATCAGGGGCCGTAAAGACGTGCCTAAACTCCCCGCTTGGCACATCCCTTGTCCCAGGGCTCGCTGTCCCTTGGTACGGCCCCTGCGGCTCACACGGGGCGGCAGGCACTCGTGTCCAACCTCAAGTCGTTGCACGGTTTAGGTGAAGAGAAACCCCATAGGCACAAGCTTGTTGAAAGCCACATCTTGAAAACTTGAGTTGGTGACAGTAACCCAGAGAGATTTTAATGATGAACACTTGCAGAAATGAGAATAAACATACGTAGTCCACTACTTGGGAGCTTGTTCTGGTCGCGCTGGGCCAGGCTTCTCGCTGAGGTCTGCTAAACATCTTGATCAGTACTGGACATTCATACACTGTCCTTCCAGTGACGCCAAGGGCCAAGGCAGTACATCCACCCCTGCGCTCCCTCAGCCCAGTCAGAGCTTGTCATCCGTCATTTCTAGAAACTGAGCGTAGACGTCCCTCGAGCATTCCCCTTTTTGGTTGAATAAGAACTTGTAGTAGCTGCCATCTGCGCAGATTGCTAAAACACAGAGAGAGTGGCCTAAGTCAGCTGCTCTCCCGCGCCGGTGGGCCTTGCAAGCCAGCGGAAGGGGCGGACAGGGGGGCTGGAGGAACGGGCCCTGAGCCAGTCCTGGGGCGCTGTCGGCCCAGCACTGCGTCTGGGTTCACCTCCCTCCGCCCTGGGCACTGTTTGACCTCACTCCCTCCCCGGGCCAAGCAGGGACAGCCCGTTCTCGGCCGACAGGGACGTGCCGGGTTACCTCGGCGTTCCCGCCGGCTCACAGCCCACGTGCTTCAAAGCCTGGTTCTCCCAGCAGAACCGGGGAAGCCTCCGGTACTCACCTATGACAGCGTTTGGCTCTGTTCCAAAGGCACAAATGCACGGAGAGCCTGAGGGAACCTGAAATTTGGAAAAACTCCATTTGGAACTGAAGTATTTGGGGAGGAAGCTGGCAGAGGCCAAGCTGGAAGAGAAGAGAAAAAAAAGCATAAACAACTTTGTAAGGTGTTGCCTGGAGCCGATTCAGAAGTGCTGCTGCATTTGAGGATGTCACAGGGCTCACAGCACCTGCTATTTTCATGGCCTTTTTGTTTTCTATGACCCCTAGGGAAGGGGCACCCCACAACTATCCTTCTGGCTTCACGTTTTCAGCCGACTACAAAAACTGCCAAAAGGAAGGGGGTGTAGAACTTGCTGCCTGTGCAGCATCCCGGGCGTACGTTCACGCTACGGGGCAGCCGCTGACGCCCACCCTTATCTCCAGCAGCGCCACGGGAGCTCGGCCGTTCACCCAAGCACAGCCAGTCTTACCCCCCCCAGGGGAGCAGGTACTTTCAGAAGGGCAAACACCACCCCCACCCCACAAAGGCTTCTGAAGGGCTCAAACCCCACCTTGACTGCTTGTTTCTTTTTGGGTCTTCTGCAGCAAAAATATGTACTGTGCCGTGGTCGCTGGAGACGCAGATGAGGGAAGCGTCCTGGTTG
>NW_010243419.1:0-265 GCF_000690775.1 Eurypyga helias | reverse complement strand
CCCCTGCGGCGGGGGGCCCGGCCCCGACACGATCGGTGGGAGCCACCTCTGCTGCGGGGAGGGGGCAGGTGCTGGCTGAACACGCCAGGCTCCTGCCCCGGAGCGCTGCCCGCTGGGGGAACAGCAGTTTCCTCACGCCCGGAGAGCGCTGCCAGTAGTGCACTAGTCACACTTCGGCCGGGGGTCCCGCCGGCAGCGCAGCGCTCCGTTGTGTGCCACGAGCGCTCCGCTTGCCCCCAGGGACTCGCGCATCTCTCCCAGAAGC
>NW_010243418.1:1360-20428 GCF_000690775.1 Eurypyga helias | reverse complement strand
GCCCGACAGGGCTAAACCACAACACATATCTAATTAAGTTTTTGCTGACATTTGTCTAGAGGAAAAACTACAATAAACTGTACCATTTGATTATCACTAGGCCAACCTCATGATGCTATGTGACATTTTCATCACAGGACTCTTTAGCAGCTGTCATAGCTGTAAAGCTGAGATGAAATATAGCATCCAGGATCTTACTGCATTAAAAGAGATTAATTCCTTTTTAACCACTTAAACAGAAATCAGACAAGTCACTTCTGTACTACTCTGCTTCCACACTCCCCCAGGTGAGATTAACTTTCATACTGTGGATTTCAGACTGATCAAAAAACCTGTGAATATTTAAATGTTCGATGAGTTTCAACACATCCGTCTAGAATCTGCTCTTGGTTGCTGAAATAAAAACTGTGCAATGTACTGGTTTTATTATTTAAATAGTTTGTGTAAACACTTACCAAAAGAATGCCCCTTCATGGTCCATATGCAACTATGAGAGATAAAAAGTGCACATAGTGAAATTAATTTTATGTTGGTCTTCTTTTTTCAGAGGGAAAAGGGAAAAAGCTGGATGTTGTGATCTAAAAAATTGTTACAGGTGCAGTAATTTAGGTTACTGACAGATTTTTAACATGGATATTTCAGTCCACATTTGATGTGCATGTAAGTTTCTATTAATTGGAATTAATTAATTGTAGATGGATCCAAGATAATATTTTAATAGCTAGGTGAAACAGTAACAGAATTAGCCTTACAACTGTTAAAGCTACCAGTAGAAGAAAGGTCAGTGTTGTATCATTCATACTCCATCATATTAATATATGAGAGAGGATCCTTCCACTATTTTACTCTTGTCAGTTTGTCATCATGAAGCATACACTGAGGACACCATTTATACCACACAGCTTTGGACACTAGACAGAAAATATGTACTCTTCCTGAATTCTCATTTCTTCATGGGAGATGTGAAGCAGAAAACAATGTAAGCAACTCTCTGGTCTTGAAACAGGGTGAAGTTTTGCTTTAATCACTCTTGAACAAAGAATAAAGTTCAACACTCCAAGTTGTAGCTGCTCTCCACTACGCCAGTTAAAAATGGAAAATGAGTTTGACCTATTTCTGGAACTGATCCTTTCTATCATATCCTGACATTGGTTTTTTCCTAATGTCAGTGTAACTTTTAATTTGAAGGATTTAGCTTCTTGTTGCCTAACTGTGGCCTTCCACTCCCAAGTTGGAGAACATGTCTTCACCCACTAAGTGAGTGCCAGTACTCAGACCTCCAAGCTATCTTTAACAGCATTGCTCTCTGTATGTCTGATGTATTTGTCAAGATCTCATTTACGTGGGTGGAACAATACCTTTGTTAAACCACATTTGGCAAAGTGTGTTTCCAAGCTAATGCTTTTCCCGTAGGCACGCCAAGGTACCTCAGGCTAGTTTGAAGACTGTTGTGCTGTGTCTCACATGTGCTGTGTTGTGCCTCAGATGTACTACTACCTTTTTTTCTATAGACGTGGCTGGTGTCTGTTTAACATGTGCAACTCTTGTCTTCAAATACAAACATCCTTCTCCAAGGAAAACTGAACTTCTCAGGGTTTTTTGTTTGTTTGTTTCTGATCCATTGGCAACTGGAACATAGATGCGAGGACTAGTTCAAACTTCGCAGCTCCCCCTGTTCAGCAGTCTCTGCCAGCAGTTTAAACAAAAAAGGAGCCTGAGAAAGTTTCAATGTACTGCCCTATATGTTCATTAACTGTAAGCTGTACCACAAAATGTTTTTAACAGTGGCTTGTATTGTCACTTTATAGGAAAATCAAGCCACATTTAATTATAAAATTTGCCCTTTGAAAACTAATGCGGATACAAATTTTGTATCCCACTTCAACATCCAGCTCACCCAGACTGTCTTTCAGATATGTCTGAAATCTCATTCAGTGAAAAATTCTAGCTTGTAGGTCACATATTAGAGCATAAAACATGTTAGTGTGACATTACCAGTAAATATATAGTTATTTTCAAATTCCTTCCTCTGTAGCTTCTGACATTTGGGTGGAAACATTCTCAATTTTAGCACTACATATGTGTTGATTATGAATGAATGCTATGAAAGATAGAAAGGAACATGAAGTTTTATCAGAAGTTTTATTCTAGGCTTGACAAAAAAAAGATGAACCTTCATTCAGGATGAATTTTTGATTTTTTCTTTAATAAAAGAAAAGCTTTGTTGCTTATTCACCTTTGCTTGGTTTCATTTCTGTAATCCCTAGCTGGATAGTGACCTTTTTGGTGTGATAGCTCAATTTCATCACTAAGCACAGCGTATAATGGGTCATATTCTCTTTTCAGTTACACCCATGCAATGCCAAGAACATGAGGTCAGTGGGATTGTAGGGTTGTAACTGAGAACTTGTTTTGACCTATCATCACATACTCTTTGGACGACAGATGGAGGCTCAAGCTGGTGACATAGAGGTGGAATACCAGGTAGTCAAAGAAACGTCTGATCACCTTATAACTATACTGGCCTCTGTGTGCTTTACAGCCTCAGACCACTTGACAAACTTCTGACAGGATGTCTTATTAAGAAATATTTCTGCTTCTGATGCATTTCCAAACTGGCTCCTAATTATTCATTCTTAGTAGTTTATTTTTCTATCGTAGTTCCTCATGGTTGTAGGTTGCAGATGGTTATTACAGAAGCAGTCGGGACATGACCTATTAAACAGATTCATCAGGTTCTATAGTCCCTTGCACGTACACAACAGAGTTTACGTTTCATTTAAGATGCTTGTGTGATAGTTATGTCCTTAGACATAGTCCTCTTAAAACATGATTTATTTGGTACTAATCTTTAAGTAGAAAAACACAGTAAGAATATCTGGATTCTTTGACATTTCCTTTAAGCTGTACAATATGCCATTCTAGAATCCACTAATGCAGCACTGGGGCACTAAAGGTGTAAATAGGGTCTATATGGTGCCTTTGGGCTTTTTATCTAAAAATGGTATTCAGATTTGTTTTATCTTTCCTGGAAGTAGATATTTTTATGATATAGCTGAAAGCAAATGAGATTCATGAGGATTAGCTTATCATGCAACAGCAACTTTCCAGCACAAGAAGACTGTGTGGGAACGACATTGTTTACGTCCATTATGCTATTGCTATCTGTAAAAGTCAGAGGCTCTCACTGTTTCTGCACACATGTATGTGCTTCATCTCACAGATCTGTAAGGCAGTGAGCAAAGGAATTCAAATGCACTAAACCCAGCTTGCTGTAAGGAAGTTCAGCACTTCCATCTGTTTTCTTCCACCATGAGTCATCAGATAGGGGAATCAACCTTTGGCTTATTCTTAACACAGAGGGCATATCTTCACTCCTGGCCTTGTCCAGCCACCTCCTTTTCTAGGCAGAGGTCTGCACTTTCCCAGACTGCTCCCTGCCTGGGGATGTGAGCTAAGTCTATAGAACTTCCTGAGAAAGTCAGGATCAACCAGCATGCTGGAATGCCCTGAGGCTGTGGTAGTGTTCTAGGGAACACTGCCAATGTCATGACATCTTATCCTGCAGTTATCTCACCTGCTGGTTTTGGGGGGTTTTTTTCCCCCTTCAAAGAGCTCACAGGTTTGTCTTGGGATGTTTACATCTGAAACTTCTCCAAGAAGCTGAGCTATCAGCTCCCTTTTTCCTCAGACATAGGGGTTCCCTCTTTTCCACATCTGTTGGCTATGCTGGTGCTTCACCACCCTGCAGCAGAAAATGCAAGACCAGTGTTTCCCTGACACTCTCTGGATATGTGGCACTGCAGCCCGATGGCTGGCACACTCCTGGAAGAACATTTTCAGTTCTGATTCCTACTCCTGTCTCCATTTATGTTGTCTGTAACCTAATGATTAAAGGTATTTTAAGAAGGTGAGGAATGAAGGACATTAGTCTAAAAGTCATTAGTCTAAAAGAAGGTGTTGAACCCCAGTCTACTTGCTGGATGAGCCCTCTCATGTGGTTGGGTGTTTGTTTCTGTTTGGCTTTATAAAAAAAATGAAAGTGTATGTATCTTATGAAGGTCCTAATCCATTGGGTAAGTTTCAGGTGTCTTCAAGGCCTTCAGATTTGGGGTCTTTCTCTTCATAGCTTTTACAGGTATGAGTGAGACTCAGGGCTGCTCAAACAGCTGTATGCAGAGATGTAGAACTCTCTGGTCTAGGGACGACAACAGTGTGAGATAAGGTAATGTGACCACAGACATCAGGCAAGAAGAAATGGATTATTATTTTGTACTTGCAAGCTTACTTCCAGCTAGGACATGCCAAACTGGAGTTTAAATTAGTAAGTGCATTAAAATGCACAGGAAGACATACTGTATTTCCCACCTGTGTCCCTGGGGACTTTATTCCCTATAGTGTGCTTGTAATAGTGTCAGTAGAAGTGATTTAGTGGAAATCACAAGGATTCTAAAGAGTGTTTTGAGCTTTGGTGAAGGATGAAATGCACTAGTATTGCAAATTCTACAAATGATTTCTGTCACCAAAGTTTTGGTAAAGGTCCTCTCGAGTACTCATGATCATGACTTCAAAGGGAGTCATAGATTGCATAATGAAGAGTGGAATTTACTCTATTAGTCACTAAAAAAAAGTTTAAAATATAATATTTTTACAATTAGACTTTCAAAACTTCTTTGTGAGTTTGTTTGTACTGTGGTTCACTCTGACCCAGAAACCTCTCATTTGCAGTGATTAGTTCAATAGAACAAGGGAGTTGGATTGTGATCTGGGAAAATATTTCAGATTGAATCAGGATGAAAAGTTGGCCTAAAAGCTTTACCAGGATTCCTCCCAAAAAATATTTTTACTTGGAGGTTTTTTTAAGTGATGGTATTTTTTTAAAGGTGGGACAAAGGAAGCATATTGTTGATCACCCTAACCCAAGGAATTTAATATTAAAATCAATACAGACTGAACCAGGGTGATCCAATGCAATACTTTGTTACGATGCAGTTGTAGTTCATTTCTTAGAATAAGTTTAGTTTTGGGGTTTTTTTTTAATCTTGTTGTTGAGGAATAAAACCCAGTGAGGGACTTATGCCATTTTTTAACTAGTTGCATTTATTAAACTAGTGAGTTTTAAATACCGGGAAGTGCGTTTGCTACTTTGCTATGTGTGCTTTGATCACTCTCCAGGAGTACAGCAATTTGGATAAATTTGTGTTTAGAGAGAAAAATTTCTGAGCATCCAATACATACCACAGTCTCTCTCATGAAGACACTCATAAAAGGACAAAACACAAGGATAGCTTTCCAAGAGCAGAGGAAGAAACTCTATTCAGGTAATTTTATTTCAGAACATAAAGTGGATAGAGAGAAACCTATGGGGAAGATTGCTATCTTAATAAGGTTTTGCAGGTCTGGTCTGTGAAGTTGGAAGTGAAAATTAAATTGTGGGTGTTGCCTTTATCAAATTTCATACTGTTTATAAATTTTATTGCTGAATTTGCAAGTAAATGAGAGGAAAAGGTGAAAAATTCCTATTTGTGCAACTTGGAAACTCAGCTTTATTCCCAAGCATCAAGCTGTTTTGTTCAACTTCATTTATTATTTCTAAACAATAGGGGAAGTTCTATAAACACATCAATCCTGTAGTTAAACATAAATTTAGAATAAGGCTTCTAATTTCAGGGGATTTGTTGTGTAGTCAACAGGGATCCGTGCATGAATCCTACTGTGGTACAAGCATTTTCAGTAGTCTATTGATAATACAGAAGAAACACTACAATTCACCTTGCTTTGTCTCCTGATATCCTTGAGGATCAGAACATGGGAGGAAGTATGTATTTTGGCACATTCCTAAGTGAGATAAATAATTTTATAGTACATAAACAATCTACAGTAGGTTCTGATAACTACTGAATTTGCTGATATAACATCTCATGATAGAGATACAAGCCTGACTACATACTAGACTTAGGTTTGCTTCATGAGTTGTTCATTCACCATCTTTACCCTGAAGATTAACATTCTATAAAAATGTAAACTGTATCTGGACTTCTTTTCTTTAATTCTGTCTAATTTTAAGAAAATCACCTCAGATTAAAAAAAAAGAAAGGTTTAATTTTCAACAGTTTTGCAAACAGTACTAATTGAAAATAGAATGAATGCTGTCTCAACTTGGGCAGGCTTTGCAGTTATTTCTTGGCTATTATATATTATCTTAGTTGTAAGGGATGAAAATCCTTGGGACTGAGAAAGAAAGCAGATAAATATACTCAAACACTGAACTGTCATAAAGGATCTCCCTTGCCACATTCATTTCAGAGACATAAAAATACAGACTAGTTTCTAAGTTTAACCTCCTGCTTCCTTTTATCTAGATGCAGCTGTGCTGGAGTAAGTATAGTAGCTCAAACGACACTAAAAACTGTTGACAGTCCACATAGAAAGTAATGCTTCCCCATGTAGCAACTTCAGGTAGTTTTTGAAAAAATTCTTACATTTTTTCTAGTATTTTCTTAATTTTATATTAGATTTAAATATTTTTATATCAGTGACTCAGAAAATTCATAGGATATATGTGATTTTTAAACCTGTAGGTGTTCAGAATAACGTGTTTCCTCTTTTCCAGATTCTCCCACATTGTCTTAGAGATACAAAATCTTGCAATAACTGTGTAGTTAATATGATCTGCTTGATTTGAAAGACGATACATGGAATTAAGTGTTCCACTTGCAGCATTCATTCCCACTAGTGTGGGGAGTTCTGTAACCACAGCATCACAAACTTTTAGGAGCAGTGTGGGATTTTAGCTTCTAGTTGCTATAGAAGTACTCATAACTTGAGTTGGATGAAAAAAAGTGGCAGATCTTGACTTCTACATTGACTGCAATTGCCACAGTAACTGGATGGAGACAGTACTTTACTTCCTTGAGATTTATGGTGCTCAGAAATATAAGACATTTACATTTACGGGAATTTTGTATTTTAATTGATTTATGATAACTATTGCTTCCAAAGGGAATAAATTAAGGTGTAATTCTCATGCTTCAAAAGTATTGCTTCTATTCAGAAAAACATTCTAATGGGTTCTCATTGAGACTACACAGAAGAAGAGGATCTAAAGAAGAAGTGAATCTAAACTCTGAAATAATTCCATTCTTTAACTCTGGGAATTACTTGGAAAGATTATAAATAAGCATATTTCTAATCTGTATAATACTCTAGACATCAACTGAATGTCATATATATATAAGTTACTTTTTTTGATAGTCATGGTTTTTCTTTTATTCTCTTTGTGTGATTTTACATTGTCTAATTATCTAGCCTTGACTTCCTTTGCTTGCTGTTATTTCCACATTACCAAAGGAGCTTGAATTGTGCATGAACTACTGTTTCATTCTTTCTGAAAACTGGTCTGTTGCACTATTCACAGTACAGTACTCATAGTCTCAGGGGAAAACTATCATTTGGACTTTGATTTTTGCCTAAAACTGAGTGCTCTGATTTTACACATAGCCTAAATGTGTGTTTACATTGGGAGTTAGTGGGAAAGTTATTCCCTTTATTGGGATCAAAGCATGTAGTACCTTCTTAGATCAAATCCTTATAAAGGTAGGCAGTTGGATGCTGCAAAATGCAAGAAAGATTAAAATGGCTAGTGTTTTTTTCACTACTTATGGCTCTGCTTGCTATAAGTCTTTATTTCAGGGGTACTTGGGTAATATGGTATATTTTCCTTAGACTATAGTAGTGTAGCAGTGCCTTTTGCTTGACAAGCCTTTTTCACAGGTAATAGCCATGATGTATTAGACGTGCCAAGAGGCAGACCTGGTGGCAAGGATTTTAGGTTGGGCTTACAGTCCTTGGTAATACAAAGGACACGTGATAACACCTCTTCCATTAGCAGCTATTATGATAGCTTTCTCTACTCTCTGTGGTATAAATAGAGTCAATACAATAATCCCATTCCATTTCTCTGCTACTGTGGTGCATCCTCTTGCACATGTTGTCAAAGATAAGAAGGAATGAGACTGGGGAGGTGGGGCTATTTTTTCCCCCTTGTAATGTTTTTAAAAAAACAATAATGGTCCCTTTGTTAAATCTTTGTAAGAGCAAGACAGAGCATCAGTTATTCTAAGTAAGTCACCATTTGGCCTTGAGATTCCACTGACATCTTCCATTCAACACAACAGCGGATGTAGCATAAAAGACATAGAAGACACCACCCTTATATGCTGCCTAAGAAAAGCACTATTTTCAGACAAGCAAAAAGTTTTTTGGAAAACCGAGCAGCACATTCAGGAGAGTGCAAATGCCATTTCTGCATGGCTTTTACAATGGGCTCAGATCCTGGTAATTCTGTGACTTCCATTTTATTTCCAACATACAAAATCTTGCTCCAAAAGTAAAAAAAAAAAAAAAAAAAGTCGGTTGACATTGAAGGGGAGACTAGGTGCACCATCTATTAGGGGTGTCTTTATTTTCACTGTTTTCAGCTCCCGGTTGCTTTAAACTCTGCTGAACATTAATCATTTGAACTTCAGCTTTCCAGGTGAGATGTGTGCCTCAGGCTAACTGTAAATATGAGAAAAGTACCTGTTTTTTTCAGAAAACAAGAATGAACAGAAGCACATTATTTTGTTCTTGTTAGAAGGAATTCTGGCAACTTTTCTTTGAGATATTCCAGCTACTTGAGTGCTGGCAGCAAAGGCTCCTTTTGTGATGCATTTTCTTTTGAAAACTTTCATTAATTGTAAGAAATATAAAGAGTTTATTACTAGAACTCTGGAAATGGTGAAGATATTTGTCCATTCTGAACATGTCAAAGCTCAGAATTTGGCAGGAGTTCCATTACAGTTTCACCTGTGATCTCCTACATAGTTGGATTTGGTTGAAGTAGACTATCTCCAATGCTTCCTTGGTGTAATCCAATGGAATGGCAAAGACTGCTTTGACACGGATGTTGACGTGAAAGTGCAAAAGAGTGTTGATAAGGAGCCCACAGAGGAAGGGACAGAGGTGGAAACTGGGCAGAGGTTGAAACGGTGTAATGGGAAGTAGAAATTTGAAGTTAGTAGGTGAGAACGGATTAGGTGATGAAGAGTGGAAAAGGTGACACAACCTTGAACTGGGTAACAAGACGACTGGGGCCCACTGTGATATGGAAGAAGAGAAACATAGGTGGTAAGGATCAGAGGTATATGGAATTAACTGAATAAGAAGTCAAGCCATTGAGCACTGACATGTAGTAGACGACAGTAAATGAGGGCCATTTGTGGTGAGTACCGGTTGGGCAGAGAAAAAGAAGGAATGAGACTTGAGCTAGATCAGGAGTTGCCAGACAGACAGAAATAACAAAGAGTTGCATTTGGAAAGAGAATATGGAAACTGGGCAGGGATCATACCAGTGGTGAAAATCTGTCATGACAAAGTGGGTGGAAAGGCAGAGGACAAACTGGAAGGAAGAGAGCAGAAGAGACTGAGCGGGTAGGAAGCTGCGCCACATGGAGTGTGCTCTCCTCCGGAACTGGGAGCAGACCTGGAGCGCACCTCTTGTTTCCCTTAGCAAGCTGTTGTAAATCTCCTCTTCCTGTCCATGCAGCTGCTGACAACACAGCAGTGGTTTGCCTGCAGAATTCTGCCAGCTCTGTTCTTCCCTTCAGTGGCAAGGCTGAGTGTTAAGTGATTCAAAAGGTCTTAATATGATGACTCACGCCACATGGAGATATGATGTCATATTTTAAGCTTGCTTTTTTCCCCCAGATCTGAAATGTATCAGAAGTGCTTCTTGAAAAGAAGAGATAGACTGCTGTTATTAATTATGATACTGCCTTTAATCATAGGTGCAGACTGCTTTAAACTTTATCTGATTTTTGAGCACATGACCTTGCAATTTAGCTGATTTTATTTTACTGCAGGTCTGTGTATGTGTTTGTGCAATACGCAGGTGATTTGATACTACTCAGGCTCTGGTTGTGAAATATACCTTAACAAATTTTAGGTAATAATACTAGAATGCCTTCCTAATCATTTTAGGAAGGAAAATATTGGAAAGTCTCTAATATGATGAGGAGAAGGGTGGGGAGCTGCTGATTTCTATGAGGTCCTAGCAGAAGCTGGCACGGTGGCAATATGCAATCACATACTGGTTGTGGATGAAACCTAATCCACTTAAACTAGAATTTAATATAAATAACAGCAGAGAAGAGAGAAAGGGAAAAATGGTAGAAGGAGTCTTGTATAAACAACTTCCTTTATAACCAATTTCTATTATTACATTTCAGCTGAACAACTGATATAGCACATTTTTTTCTGAATACAGAAACCAGACATTTTTTAAAGCAAAACATTAATGGCACTTATTTACTTCTACAGTGACAGTGCACATTTAAACAATGCATCATTGTTTCCTTTTTCAAAGATTTATTGATGTAGACAACTGTTAGTGACTCTCAGGAGCCATTCAGGCAATCAGATGCAGAGTCCAAACTTGCTGAGGAAACCAGAGGTCTGTTATGACACTCCCCTGAAAACAGGGAATGATCCCATGGGTGAATTGTTGGTCAGGTAAGGAAAGGTAGGGGCAATTCAAGACATAAGGAATTAAGTGCATGTTGCTTTGGCAGTTCTTTCTGAAATTAAGCATGCTTATTTTGTTTGAGACCCACATTTCATAGTATCTTTAAATGGTTTTGAAACCTCTTATATGTGGTTAATTATCTATAAGGTAGCCCATATGCTCATTTTATGCATTATACTCCTGATAAGACATTCTTGATTTTTTTGTTTGGTTTTGTAGGGTTTTTTTATTAGATTTTGTAGAAAAAGGTTATTACACTCATTCTTGCAATGAACAATATCTAATAGTTTGATCTAATCCCTTATGTCTAGACCAGAAATCCTGTCATCTAAGAGTATATCTCAAATTCTTGCCTGTGCTTTGGGGACACAACACTGGCAACAGCTGTGAACGAATGTGAGAACTGGGGATGAGGTAGGAGAATGTATAGATTTTTAAATTGGGAGACTGTAAGCAAAGTTTACCCAAGCATATGGGACTGTTGATTCAACTACTCAGCTGTTGCTGAGAATTAGCCATCTTTTTCTGACGTCTACCTTTAGGGATAGACATCTTTTCTCTCCCCTTTCTCCCTTTCTTCCCACTGCTGTTTTGGGTATGGAAAGAATGGGATTTGTTCTTCCTGTAATGTACATTATTCTGCTGAGGACCACATGACAGATCTAGGTAAGAGTAATTCTTCAGGCCAGACAGATATGGATAGCTTTGGAGACATAGGTGTTGTTAAATTCCCAGAGATAATGCTGCAGTTCTATCTTCAGCTTAAAAAATGTGCAGGGGGAGGAGTAGTAAAGTGTCAGGACTAGATTTACTTCTATGGCAATACACTGATATTTTCTGCTTCTGCAATTTTGTCAATTTGTATTTGAATAGCCTACTAAGGCTAGGAAGAAAAATACCACAGTATGAATTTATCTGGGTAGCGTTTTCTTGGGCGATTGACCAATTGTGATATTTCTTTGTTACTCCTCTTGAAAACCTTGCTTTTAGGCTACAGAACCTGAACTGCAGTAACTCATGTTACTGAAAATTTACTATTAAAAAATAAGCATGGTGGGTGGCAAAAGCTAGATTTTAAAACCTGACGGGGAAACTGTAAGCATTTGTTGTGCAAGTGAATTTGGCTTCAATTGGGAAAGTGTAAGTTTGGCTCTACCAAGTAATTTTTAGAATGAGATGTCTTTAGGGAATAGTAAATTCTACTTCCCTTTCAGGGTTACTTTTTTAGGAAAGGTGCTTTCATGCTATAGCAGGAGCTCTTCTGAGCACCTCCCATGAAGCTAAGAATTGACTTCAGTAAAAGCCATAATGACAACGTGTCAGATAAGACAGTGATGAACTGTGTTTCTTCAAAGAGTGAGAAGGAAACTTGCTTTCCTTCCGCTGACATCAGAAACAAATCCATAGCCCACAGGGCATTTAAAAGTAGATTTTCTGTTTTCAAAGGAGGATATTACTGCTAATTCAATAATTGCCTCTGGCTAGTTTCCTTTGAATTTCCTTCCTTTTTTTTTTTTTTGTTATACAAGTTAATTATTTCATCATTTAAATCATAAAGTGGTAGCTGTTCTATAACATGTGAAGCCCTATACAAATGTCTAAAAGTGAACAACTCTTTTTTTTTTTTTTTGTCTGATAAGAATAGTCCACTCTGTTGGTTAAAGTTTTGCATCAGATAAATGGCTTGTTTAGAAATCTCACAGGTCTGATTGTCTGATACAAGATTATGAGCTTACTTTTTCTTTCAAAGAAACTTAAGTTGTATTTCGGGTGTCCATTTACATTGGTACAAATTATTTACAAAATGCTCATAAGAACACTAGCATCCCTAAGCCAGCCTTGCATCACCAAAATACTACAATAATAAATCATAAAAATGTATTGTAAAAGAGATGTTCAGGGTAACTTTGGTGCTCAACATTGGTCCCAATGTGCAGTACCTGAAAAATGATGAAAAAAACCCCTAAACTTCAGACAATTTTCTGTAGAGAAACACTGAAAGCAAGTATTCACAGTATTTTAAATTTCAATCTTGTCTTTTTTAAAAACATGAAAATAAAATAAACTAATTTCATTTGATACACTATTCAGTATAAATGACGTTTCCTAAAGAAAGGACTTCAAATACAATCGCTTTTCATACAGAAGTGTATCTGAAGTCTAGAATTAATAATGAATTTCATAGCTTTGAAATTCTTGTGAATCCTGGTGAAATGAATGATAGACTCTACTGCTAGAACTGAAACCTTAGCAATATTTGGCTTTATTTTTCCTTTTGTCATAGGCAGGGAGGAGTCACTTTCACTCCCTTCCATGTTAGTCCCAATAAACCTTCAGGGCTTCCTGTTCTGATACTGTGATCATTTTGGACGGAGGCCTTAATATATCTGGTTCAGAGCTTTTTTTGGTGGCTATTAAATGTTACAGCTTGGGTCCTACTGGATGTATTTAATTTGAAGATATTTCCGTTGTCTCAGGAGCCTGCTAGTGGAAAGTTTAGTCCCTCTAACAGTAAGGAGGAGCTGTATCGTCAAATTACACTGTGAATGTTTGTGGTCCCTATTTTTTGTTCATGGGAATGCCCGCTTAATCACAACTGAGTGGTACCAAATAACTTCCCAGTTTTATTTTGGTTTGATAGCTTGGCATACAGTACGCTTGAAGTCAAAAGATCCTGAGAAGGTTTTCAGTGGTTTAATATCCAAACAAAATGTCACTGTTTTACTTGGAAATTATGACAGTATTCTGGCCCTTTTCTAGGGAGTATGTGATTATGCATTGTGCTTTGCTTTATTTGGATTAAACAGGCACAGTTCTGTGTATAACAGTCCAGGTGCCATTCTTAAGTCTGTGTTGCTTACATAACGCTGCATTGTACTTGCTGTTTATTTTAAAGGTATTTTTCATCTGATTATAGAGGTTGATATAGAGGTATGGAAGACTGGTGTGCAACACTGCTGGTTTCACTATATTCGCTGGTCTAGTCCTCTTCAGAGACAGGAGTTTCGAATGAGATCACTGATACCCTGGAAAAAATACCCAACTGGAGGCAGCACACTAGTGAGCTTCGGGGAAAACTTATGGTTTTGATGGTAGGTGAGTTCAGGGCTAACTGCCAGAGAACACCGATAGTGAGTGTGTTCATTTGGATTAGACATGAAAAATGCCCTGAGATGCTCAGTCCTGCAAGGCTTGGAGTGCTCCAGTGGCAGCACAAGTCCAGAACTTCAAGTGGCTGTGGAGGTTTGCTAAGAAAAATGTAATTTTCTACGGGGTTGGTCATGAATTCTGAGGATTCAGTTTGGATCTTAAAATCTTCCTGCCAAAGAGTTTTTGTAGGTCTGGGCATAAATATTTGCAGAGGTCTGCAGGTGTTTGGTAATGGACATGATGAAAATCTGCTGGGTTTGCCAACCCTTTCACCAAAATGCCCAAAGCAGGAATACCACAGAACTGCATCCTCTAAGGTACAGACGTTTGTTCTATTGGTGGGTTCAATGACACTGGGAGAGCTGAAATATGCTACTTGTGTCAGGGTTAGAGGTTAGAAGGCACGGAGTCATGGCTCAAGTGTTCTCTGAGCCATGGTCTCATGGGTCTTTATCCAGTATGGTGACATTATCCGACACCCCTTGTTGTGAGCTATACTTCATATAATGGTTTAGCCTGTACTGAATATAAAATGGTGTTCCTTTCTCCTGTTCTATTACCCTAAATGTACAAATTCATGCCAAATTTTGGGCAACATACCCACAGAAGTTTATGCAAGTAAAATAGATAAGACTGTGCATAATCTTTATTCAAGTACAGCCATGGGATTAAGATTGCAGATTTATTAATTTGCTCAGTTTTATTTATTCTGCTGGAAATTTTTGAAGTTGCTTGTGGGATTTAGTCTTCATTGTTTTGTAATCTCTGAACAGCAAGTTTTACAACTAATTGTTCTGTGGTTATTTGTATAACCAGTCTGTATGGAGAAGTAAAACATTCTCAAACCCTTTTCCCTTGATATGTACATGAATGTCTTTCTTAAGTCAAGAGGAGTGAGCCATGTCTAATACAGTTGTGGAAGTCATTGTCACAGAATACGATAGGGAACAAAAGTCTAAATGGTTTTAAAAGGATTAGACAAATTTTTAAGTCTTTTGACGACGGTTACTACACCGGATGGTTCCAATATTGCTTCCAGCACAGTAAAGCTCAGAAGTGTTGATGGGTAGGATCTGAGGAGATGGGCTGCATGATGCTTCTCCTGATTCAAATCTCTTCCCTGAAGCATGTGTCCCTGGCCATGGCCTTGTGTTGGGTATGGGGTCCTTGGATCTTTGGCATGGCTGCTCTTACATATTGGTCCTATTTGTGTTGTTTTGTCTCTTGGAATTTGGAATTTTCTTCCCCTGTTACATTAGTTCATCCTATTGTCAGCTTGGGAGAGGAAGGAGAATAGATTCTGGCAGTCCTATTGACTAGGAAGAACACTGATTTCCACATGGTTCTACACACTTCTTATTGACTTCCATCTTAATTCTCATTATGCCAATTTTGTCAGACTTATTTACATTTATTATTTTATAAGCACATGTTTAAGAAGAAGAATTCATTTTTTGTATGTATTGTTTTGATTCTTTATATAGTCATGTTTATCCCCTTTGTCAGTCAATAATGAACATACACATTAAATCATAAATTTATTTAAAGATCTAATAATCACTGATTAATTCAGTACAATGTTGCAAGTGCAGATTATGTCTTTGCTGGATGGAATGGTGCAGGCGATAAATATCATAGTGATATTATTTTTGTCATGGTCTTAAAGGTAGCAAAGTCATCTAAATACCTGATGCCAAGATGGGTTTTTTTTGAATGAGAGACTTCAGGGTATCTGTTTGCAGAGGGATGAAAGCCAATGATGAGTGAAGCCACCTCCTACCCCACAAATATCAGTGGAATTACCCAGTGTCTCACAGGACTGAACTGAATTATGTTGGTCAGCCTGACTTGCAAGATTCCTGTCTTACAGGTTTAAACTTGTTTTCAATCCACCAAGGGGAATACATCACCGGAGTACACATAAATCAGCGTGTCAGTTGGCTAAGGCCAGAGTGTTAAGGACCCAACAGTGTACTTCCTGCAAAATATTTTCCTTTTAGAATGTGTGAAAAGGATAGAATACTTAATCATATATTTTTGAAAAGGAAAATAATTAGGGTGGGGGTTTCTTGGTTTGTTGTTTTGATTTGGATTTTTTTTCTCAAAAGGAAATTGTACAAGACAGTGCAATTAGTTTAAGAAATGGTACTGATGCTCATTCAAAAATGCTTCTGTGGAGATTTAGTCCGCACAGAGCATGCAGTAAACCTATAGACTGAGGAGGGCTACTCCATATATGTCTTCACAGTTCTTTTTACATATGGAAGTGATACCGTGTAACACAGCTTTTCAAGCTGCACAGGAAAAGAAAAATGAAACAAAATGGTACAAAACACTGCTGCTGATCTGATGAGTTTCAAGCTTGCAGAATAATTCTTCTAAGCTTAGAACGTCCTCTGGCAAGTCTCAGCTCTCATGCTGTCATCAGCAGGAGGCCTGCTGAAAATTAAATGGATTAGGCAAAGCTAGCTGGTCCACACCAGTGGGGCATGTGATGCCTTCTCCTGCTCTATTGTTCAGGATGAGGAGGCATAGATTGGGATGGGGGGATAGATGTGCAGCAGGAGACTGCGATAAAAATTGAGGAGATTGCTGGTGGTCTCTAGGACTTTCTTTGAAGTGTGCTTAACCTTGAGGTCAGTGGGTCAATTATCATGCCCTGGTGCTGAACGGTTGATCAGCGGAGTCACAGACAGGTGGTGGGGGAGGATAGAGGTGGCACATTTGGGAAGTTTGCTCCAAGGCATGTTTGCAGGGCGTGAGGCAGTGCGAAGTGAGTACCTGGCTTACCAGAAGCCATCTCGTCAAGCAGCTCAGCAGGGTTTTTTCTCAAGCAGGGTAAATGAGCTCGCTTGGAGGTCAATGTCGTACAGCTGGATTGCTTCCAGTTCCAGTGGGGTCAGGCTAGATGTGCTGCCTTACACTGCGCGTGCATGTCAATGGGGACTGACAAAGTGATTGGGAAACTGAAGAAGCGTTTTTGGTCTGTGCCAAAACTATGATGAAGGATCAGTTTACTAAGCCTTAGGGTATGTACATGCATGGGGCTCAGGATTCTCTGGACTTCCTTCTGGCAGGCAGCTCTTTGGGAACCTGATCAGCTGAAGTGCACGTGCATAAAGTTTCAGGGAGCCACGCGTGTTCCCTTCCCAGGGCTCAGATGTCAGGTGTCATTGGAGCACAATGATTACCAACTTGCGCGGCCTTTTCCCTGGCCACTTCCAGTAAAGAAGCCTCCTGGTAGCCTCCTCCAGAGAGGGATTAGAAACAGTGTCCTTAGTTTACCTTAATTTTTTCTAACGCAGAAAAGCACAGTGTCAGTGGGAAGTGACAGAGCGCTGCGGTGCCGGCTGGCAATGTCCTGCTTCTTCAGAGCAGCTGCCGCACAACCATCAGGCTCAGGTTCCTGCCCAGGTCACCCGCCCTTGCTGGAGACGTCTGGAGGTCAGCATTCCCATCCACGCTTAAGGGCCTGTCTGCTGATAAAAGGCTACTGCAGAGGAGATACGGATTTACAGTGTGTCCGTTGTCACAAACAGATACTCTAGCAGCTACTGATGAGCTTACATCCAGGAACCTCTCTAATCTCTTTTAAAACTGCTCATGCTCTTGGTCTCAAGACAATCCCATGGCAAATAAAATGCACTGTTTAAAAAAAATCAGAACAACAACAAAAAAAGTCTTGTGTTTGTTTTTTGTAGCTTTTCTGCAAAGTTTTAAGTTGTGTCCTGACATATTCACTAGGTGTCCTCTATCTATTATGACTTTATAGACTTATGACATCTTCCTCATTGGCCACTTCTGTACGACAATTTTATAGCAAAAATTTATAGCGATCATTAGATATAACTCACTCATCGTTAAATTAGCATCAATTGCTGGATTAGCAATTCAAATAGATAACTTTTAAAGAAATCTTTTTGCATTGTTTATACAAGGACCTCTCCGTGTAGTTGTCAGTTAAGTAATTTTTTGAGGGTTTAGAATACACTTTTAAAGAATCAGTTTTGACATATTCCAGAGTTCATTCTTTAACTTATAAATATTTTGTCTTACTTTCCAGCTCTTGCTTCCTGTAGAAGTTTAACAAAAAGAGTAAGACATGCCAAGCTCTCCCATTACAAAGATAGTACTAAAAATGCTGTTTGTCCACCATTGTTGTCACTCCTAAATAACCCATAGTAAATGATGAAAGAAAAACCCCTTTTTGGTGCACTTCGTTTTGCAAAACTTTGAAGACACAGCTTTTCTGATAAGTGAGACTGGGTTCACGATTATTATTTCAGGGAAAGGTGAGAATATCTACCTTGTGATTTCATTTCCTTTCAGAAGTGCAGAGGAGTCAAAACCCGAGGAGATGCAGAGACAAGTCAGCAGTCCCAGCCAGATATTCGTCTTCATGCTGACTCTTAGCTGCAGAGGCCCTTTGTTGTACAACAGTCTGTGCACAGGTAAAGCAAAGCAGGGTGGCCAGCAGGGAAACTGGGAGGTTTATGTAATTGCATCTTATGTTCAAACTTAAAGGCACATGTGTCACAGGAGAGCTGTCTGAAAAACAAGTGTAACTCCTATTTAGCAAACAAAAAGGTATGTAGAAACATCCAAACATTTTTCCTTGCATTTTGCTCATAATGGGAGGAGAGAAGAGATTCCTCTTTCTCCCATGCCCTGGAAAATAAAAGCAAAGTGAAAAATAATCCAGTATTTAAGAATAAGAAAAAAAAAGGCATGCAAACTTGGGAAACCAATGTTTACTGTCTCTTTTTTTAGATGTGCCCAATTAAAACCATTTTGGCATTCTTAAGGAGTAAAATTCCACAACTCTATGTAGGTAGACACAAGGAGAACCTGAGGTCAATACACCAAACAGCAGAACTGCTGTAAAAAGGGCTTCAGCATTGCCTAAATCAATTCAGGCCACTCACTCAGTGAACGTATCTTTCTAGGTACAGACTTTTTTATAATGCAAGGCGAAATGAGCTTTCTATGCTTAAGAAGACAAGAAATGCCATCTTTCAGTTTGAAAACATTTTGCATTTTTCCTGGTATCCAAATAGTATTTCTTCCTCTCATACCCTTCGATATTTTTTTCTTTGGGCTGATGTTTCTTAATTATATCACCAGGGGAGATTTTCTAGAAAAAGTGTCATGAAGTGTTTAAAAAGTAAAATAAGTACAAGAAACCATAGATGGTTATCTTCCTAATATATGCATTTCAAGCACTTCTTGTGTTGTTTTGGAGAAGCAAAATTTAAGCTTTCTGTAATTAGTAAGGCAGGCAGTGAATTGGGAATTCAGAAAAAGCTGCCTTCTGTTTGCCCTGTTCTGGTTTCAGTTTGGTTAAATATGCTGCC
>NW_010243418.1:0-1346 GCF_000690775.1 Eurypyga helias | reverse complement strand
GCATGAAAACGACCGCCTTCGGTAGCATGGCACCTCTCCCATGCTGTTCCCTGAGCTGCTCTGGAAGATTGAAGAGCAGGCCCAGAGTCGTCATGTTGTACACTCGTTGGGTCTTGCATGTTAGCAGGGGGTTTTGGACCTTTTAACTTCATAGTGACAGCCTTCTTCTGCAGTGTGAAGGCCACATGACAAATCATGTAGTAAACAAGTGCTGTTTGGATTTTTCTGGCTTGCTCTATTCCCCCTGTTTCCATGAAACAGTGTGACTTTTTGAAGAATCGCTATAGAGCAGTTGAATTAGAAGGTTGAAAAGACTTGAATATGTATATTTGAACTGAAAACATGGTGGGTGAATTAATGTGAAGGACATTAGCAAAAGTGATAGAAAACCTACATGAAGCTTCATGTCTGGATCTCACCACTACCTCCAAGAAATGAGCTCAAGCTGTGAATTTGATATGGATCCATATTTCAAGCCTTAATAGTCCAGAGGTCTTTAGCTCTAGGGATTTGATTTGGGCTATTTCAAAGACAGAAGTCAACTGAAAAACTTTAGAACTGGGCTAAGGTTTAAATCTAAACAGTCCCAGAGTTGAATAGAATTTGGATTTGGAGTTATGGTTGGAGCCAGTGTTCACCTATAAATATGAGTTCACTCATAATAAGACACAAAAAAGTAAGATATAGATGAGAAAGAAGCTGCAGTTAAATGAGAAACAGATTTGTTGCTAGCTCAAATGAAATTAAAATAATATGGATGTAAGCCAGCAAATGTATTCTATTGTGAGAAAAAATGTTTAATTTCCCATTTGTGATAACATTGAGAAACTAAATAGGGCCGTGTTATGAATGTTCCTTCATGCAGCACTTATTACTGAGAGCTGGCAACGTATGAAACCTTCCTGCTCGAGGCTGCTTGCCTAAAACCTCCTACCTCTGTCTTCCCTCTGACTTGATACTGCAATAGCCCTTTTGAAGATTGTCAGATGTGTCTTAAAAAAAAAAAGAAAAAGAAAGTCTGAAAGAAAATTGCTAGGATTTTTGTACTTACATGTATTTAAGATGCCAGCCACAACATGTGGACATTTTGCAATAAGAGGTGCAATAAGAGGCATGCATGTGTTTTAGCTGTGGGTGCCTTGTAGTATCAGCTCTTGAAGGCCAGACATAGAAATCTTTGTTCTAAATATAAACATTGCTTGTCTTGTAAACCTGATTTTTAAGTAGTAGAGATATATCTAGCCTATATGAAGAAGATAATACATTTTCATGTCATAACTGAGAAAGAAAGGTGATGTTTACCCCATTTTTTTTCCTTCTACTCTTCCCTCCCTCCCTCCCCCTCT
>NW_010243417.1:0-10813 GCF_000690775.1 Eurypyga helias | reverse complement strand
TCCAACCTAAAAGATTCTATGACAGGTAGTGGTAGTTAGTGGGACATGGCCCTGGGGGAAGGAACAGAATAAAGTAGATCACGACAAATTAAAAAATACCAAGATAAGGACACTGAACTGCTGATGAAACCAAGGAGAAAATCACTTGAACTAAGCATGAACTATCCTAATTAGCATAGTAAAAAACCCACTCTCAGGTTGAGAAAGCCCCTGACCAACAAAAACCCCTTCCACACAGAACGTGCATAGCAAATAGAGGATACTGTGTCTTTAAATGAAGATGAGGCATTGCAGAACCAATGGGAATGAGGGTGACTAAGTATGACTGTAAAAATATTGATAACAATTACTCTGAATGTATAAAATACCTACCGTGTGCTGGCTGAAGTGTTCTAACTTTGTGGAATTACCACCTACCACCTACCTCTGCACAGACATGAAATAAAAGCAAATATCTCAACTCTGTGTGTTGATTGGCTCTTGCACACCGGGTAAAGAACCCCTATTTGAGACCATACTCCGATAATCAAATTTACTTCAGCAAAGGTGTGCATGCTTGCATAGTTTCCTAGTCTTAATAGATTATGCAAACTATCAGACACTGTGTCCATACACAGGACATCTCTTTACCCAAATGCCACAGCTTCACTGAACCTTAAAAACACCCCATAGAATTACTCATAAGAATTCAAAGTCAAATAAGCCTAGGCTGTACCACTCCAGTTATTACAGATAAAACTCAGTAGAACTAGCAGAGACCACCTGCTGTCATAAACTTATCCTGTTCAAATGGTCTCTGCAATCCTCAGTAAAAATACCTAGAGAATAAAGTGCACTCTAGTTGGTGACTGAAAATCATTTATTTCAGAGAGTAGCACTGTAGCATTTTGAGAAAAGGTGGAATGAATTTTAAATATTCTGGATGCTGAACTGGAAATATGGAAAACAATGTTAACTTAACCTACCATTGACTTTAAACAGAAAGTTTTTGCTTGTAAAAACAACCCAGATAACTTTGGAATTCAAACAACACAACATTCAGTTACTATTCAGACTGGCAATGGAGCTAGAAAAAAAAATACAAACAATGCTTCCAGATCCTACACAGAGAATCTTCTATTAGCATGCAAAAGCTGCAAGAGGAGATGAATTGTGTTACTAAGATGAATGCCAGAATCACCTGTAATTCTTACAACCAATCTCAAAACTTTGATGCTGGCTTTCCTGAGTCAACAATCAAGAACGGGGAGACAAGCAGTCTCATGTTTAACAAGCCAGATGTTGTTTTGATAGCCACTAACAGTGAGGTAGATAAAGCTGCAGAAGCACCAGAAACTGTTATGAGGGAAAACAGGAAAAGAGATAGGGAGAGAAAACAAAAAGCCTTGTAGAAATTGAGGGATTAGCTCGATGCAACAGAAGATGAGAAATCAAAGTGAAAATTGACATCTACAGAGGTTGGAGCAGAGGGATAAAATTAATCTGAATGATTCACAAAGTTAATTTGAGTAATTACATTGGGTTTGCCTGGACAACTTCACTTGGAGGTGGGGAAACATACATATCATACTTTCCTGGAGAGATGTTACGGAGCAGTGGCATGCCTGTAAAAGCAGAAGGAGCTGCAACCCTCCTTTTCCATCATCACTGCCTAATGCCACATACAGGCTCCAGTTGCTGCACACGTTTATGAACACTAGCTCCAAATCCTTGGTGTATGCATCCATAACATTAATATAGAGAGTTATACTGCAAATCCGTTATTTATTCTTCATCTGGAAGTAAGTAAAATCCAGAGTCAGATCACAGGCAGTGAGAAGTCCATAACCATTTATTTTAATGAAAAAGTAGAGAATGTTTTTCAGCTAATTAAAAAATTTCATACAAAGAAATATTCATTGAGAGAAGGCAATGTTTGCCACATAACATTTTTACTGAATATATACCTGATTATTTGACACCACGTCTGGAGCACTGTGCACTGTTCTGGGCTCCCTAGTACAAGACAGATATGAACATACTGGAGCTGGTCCAGCAAAAGGTTGGGAAGATGACTAAGGGCATTGTTTATATGAGGAGCAGCTGAGAGAATTGGGACTGTTTAGGCTGGAGAAGAGAAGGCTTAGCGGAATCTTATCCCAGTGTGTAAAAATACTTGACGGGAAGGAATATGAAGACCAAATCAGACACTTCTCAGTGGCACTAAGTGAGTGAACAGGCAACAGACACAAATTTAAATACAGGAAATTCTGCTTAAACACAAGACAAAATATTTTTACTGTAAGGGTTATGCAGCACAGGTAGTCCAAAAAGGTTGTGTAGTTACCATCCCAGAAGATATTAAAAAACAAGATCCTTAGCAACCTGTTCAGGTCAACTCGAATAAATTGGACAATTACCAGGCAGGACAATTTCCCTTCCCACCTCAACCTGTGGTCCTATTTAAAAATAAATATATTTGTTCCAATTATTTGTCCAACAACTACTGAATTTTCAGTATTTAATTTAGCTGGACAATTACTCATAGAATCATAGAATCATAGAATGGTTAGGGTTGGAAGGGACCTTAAAGATCATCTAGTTCCAACCCCCCTGCCATGGGCAGGGACACCTTCCACTAGACCAGGTTGCTCAAAGCCTCATCCAGCCTGGCCTTGGACACTTCCAGGGATGGGGCATCCACAACATCTCTGGGCAACCTGTTCCAGTGCCTCACCACCCTCTCTGTGAAGAATTTCTTCCTGACATCTAATCTAAACCTCCCTGATTTCAATTTAAACCCATTACCCCTTGTCCTATCACTACAGGCCCTTGTAAAAAGTCCTCTCCCAGTACCCTTGTAGGCCCCCTTCAGATACTGGAAAGCTGCAATGAGGTCTCCTCGGAGCCTCCTCTCTCTCATTAGCATGTGCCCTTACAAGAATTCAAAGAACTAACACTAAAAAAGTGTTCTTTTTGACCACTTCTTGCCAAAAAGTCAAAAATATCAGAAGGCATATCACACACACACACACACACAAAAAGTGCAATGACAAAGCACGCAAAGAAATAATTGCACTTTGGTTTTGTTACACTGCAGTAGATAAAAAACATACTGACCTTGATTTTTCACATTTACACAGTAATTTTTTACAAAAAAGACAGTTACATGGTTATAAACCAATAAATTATAATGGAAGAGCAAGCTTAAACTGTTCATTTGTTCAACTTGTCAGTTTCTTTGTTTGTTCATAAAATATGCATCTTTCAGGCCACATAAGCTGCCTGTTTTAACTCAATGCCATCTCCAGCAACATACAAAATGTTATTAGGTACCAAAATTTTGAATACTTTAAGCACTTATCTCATTTTCTGCAGTTGAATGGAAAGCCATATCTAGGTTTTGGTTCCCCATCAATGTCCTGGAGCCTGATGCAAATGTTCTTTAAACAAATAATAAACTTCTCACACTGTTTTCTGAAGTATCAAATTATCTTCTTCTCTTACTTGCAATGCAAATGATTGCAGTGCAAGTAAGGATGTCTTACTTGGCTTCTACCTTGAAGCTGTTCACTGAAAGAACTGTAAACAGACTACAGTAAAGAGAAGAACATAATACCATCATGGGTGAAAGACTAAAATAATTACTCTACATTTATCAAAAGAAAAGACTTAAGGAGAAAAAAAAAAGAAAGAAAGTTGTTTTAAAATGCAGGATTTTTCAGACTACTGAGAAATAATCTACAGAGAAATCTGGAAATGAATCAACACCGGTGCTCTTGGTCTTCATAATGCAATGTGGCACATGCTGCATGCAACAACAGATGAGTCTATTAACCTTTAAAGACACATGAACATGCTATAATTTCTGCAAAAGCAACAACTGAAGGTACTACTCCTGTTTGGAGGCAATTGCTTCTCACTACTCTCATCAGCTGTAATAGAGTAATTTTAAACCAAACCAGTACCAGCAGCTCAGCCACCGTTCCCTCCCATCCCAGTCATTCCACACACACACGGCCTGACACAGAAAAACTGTAGTGAGAGATATGCTAGAGGATTTTCTCAGCCCTTGCACAGTCCAAGCATGCTCTGCTTTTCTTCTTCCTCTGAGTACAGTGAGAACGGGCATTTCGAAGCACTGCAGGTAGCTGCAGCAAGAATGACCAGCCGATCTACAGAGCTGAACATGAGCTGTGAGAGGAGGCATGTATAGGCTGCAGCCCTTATCCAACATGCTGAAGATTCTGTAAAACAGAAAATATTCACCCTACACCGAAATTTGAGTGAAATGCTACCACAAGGCCTTTACCTTAAGAAAGCAAAATACATTAGCTGCTATTTACTGCATCTAATAATAATAAAAAAAAAAAAACCACAACAAAAACACCAAACTAACCCAAAAGCCTGACTACTAGCAGAATAAAACAAAGCCCCACCTATGTATAGGTAACTAAGCTAGTGTTAACCTGCATGGCTGAATCTCAGCCACAGACTATGTGGCAAGAACATCAGCACACATGCAAAACAGACCCTTTCACTCTGCCTCACAGAAATAAAAATGGGGACACCTGGGCATTATACGTGAGCTACCTGTGAGGTTACTGACCATTCAGTTCACCTGCCTTTCAAAGAACAGGTATCATATACGGTGAAGACTGAGCCACCAATATTTTGCACCTCTAAAAGAAATGAAAACCAGAAGGGGATAGTGATGCTCTTCATAAAGGTATTGTGAAATAGGCTCTATGGGAAAGTACTCTTTAAACTCAGGAACAACATTTACGACTCTCCTGCACCCACCCCACCACCCATCTCCCCACCCTCAATACGAGTATTAATTAGTTGTGTGCAAATCAACTGTGAGTAGTAATTTAGCTGGAAGTTTTTGACTGGAAGTGGAAAGGATATGCCAGAATTTTGTCCAAAGTAATGGGAACAGAAGCATTGTTTCATTTCCAGAGGAAACCGGCAAAAATCCATAAAGCTTCAATGATGGTGCTCGACGAAGCCATTGTTTTTGTATGACGCGCTCATACATACACATGGCAGCAACAAATTCCTCTGAATTCTGAACTTTTAATAAAAATGAAGCAGCTCAAAACTAACTTCTGTCATCCTTAACGTTACTTTTGTTCCTGCCGAAGTCAATGACAAAATCTGACTGGAACAGACTGAGGTTTATGCCTCACTACTTTTGTTTTCCCTATCACAGTCAGTAGTGCACCGACTGAGCGAAGTTCAAACTTTAGCACAAAGATACATACTTTCACTGTGGTGCTCTTTTTATTTGAAAGCTGAATTTCTATATGCTCTATTTAGCTCATGGTTGCACAATACACATTACTATCAGGAGCTTAGTATTGCATAAAAGGAATGAAGTAGCTGACACGAGTGTTTATAAAAACAAAATAGCTAGCACAAATTGGCAGTGTGCTTCCCTCTGTCAAGCCTCTTGATAGAAGCAATGCTCTGTATGTACACTAGTTACTACTTTCATTGCATTACCCTACACAATTACTAACTCTTGGTAGCTTTGGTTACAAATCGGATATGTAGTGACCTTACCTTGTCATATATCAGCATTTAATATCTTCCTGACAACCTTAAAACATGGGATTACCTTTTAGCTCTATTAGCTTTATTGACACTAGCAGCAGAAGAATTTCATCTGAACACATTTGTACTTTTTTGTTGTGTATAACTGTATAAATGCTTCACAGACCGCAAGAAATAAAAGGTAAGGAAAATCATGATTCAGTCACCTGCAATGACTATTTATGGCCCTGTTTGGACCCCTGGGCAGATCACGATAAAGTTGCTGTGCAGTGCTTCTCTTACATAATGAATCATATTCTGCACTTACAATCAACATCCAGGTACAGTTCATGATTGCATTTGTCACTAAGGACTGCAGTAAGAAATCAGAAAAAAGTCTCCTGCTGGAGAGATTAGCAAGTATTGGAATGAGCAATGCCAGTAGTCTTACAACACCTTGGTCCTGATGCCTGAACTGGGCCACAACCACAGCTAACAGCAATAAAAATCACAAGAAAGCTTCAGTCCCTCTCACATCTCACTGACCAGACCTGCACATACAGAGTGTATCTACTGATGGAAGACTCCAAGACTCACACTGTTAAGAGGGCCAGCATCCAGAATCCATATATAAGAAAGGCATCTGCATTTATTGGATTTCTAACAGTAGGAACAAGTATGCTCAAAAACCTCTTCCTTCAACAGCCACTACCTAGCAAAAGGAACAGCAGGTCCTTGACATCTGGAAATAGCCCAAAAAGGAGAAGAGGCAGAGATCAGCAGGAGAAGGAAGAGAAGGAAGGAAGGAATTAAAATATTTTGCTATTGTTCCACCTACTCTTAGGTTTCTATATAGTATATTCTACACCTAGGCTGTAACACCTCACCCCACCTTGCTTTCACACAGTAATATCAACCGAAAACATTTTTTGTATTGGTGCTTGTATTGCTGCCTGCACATCAGAGATACTGATAAATGATTGATTGTTGCTGCTCTAATCCTCTTGGTGGATACAAACTGCAGCTTCCTACTTTCTGAATTAACAGGCAAGAACCTGAGGTGCCTTCCTGCCATCTGGATCATTAGCTGAACACAAAACCAAAAATGGAATAGAAAACATTGTTGTTGAAGTTGTAATGTGCTCCTGCAGGCCAGATCCAGAAATTTAAGACCATGGAATAGATGACCACCATCCATTTAAAGGAATGATGACTGCCTTGGTTATGGAATCAGGTCACCTACCCCGTAACAAACTTTGTCATGCTCTTTTGGGGAGGGAGGGTTGGCATCTGCTAGTTCCATCATCACTTAGGAAACATTATTTGTTAAGCCATGCCCACATCTTATAGATCACATCTTTACGGAAAATAAATGTGCCAGTTAGATGAGGGAGGTCTGTTCACTTGTTTCGTCAGCAAGACATTTTTGGAGGATTTAAAGCAGAGGAGTTAAGACTTGCAAAGACTAGAAATTTACTGATGCGTGTGCAATGCCTATGAGGGCTCCTGTTTCTCCTGCACCTCCATTTTGGATTACTAAACATTGGCAATAGCTACACAGCTGCTTCCTTTCGATAAAAGGTTGAAGCATATTTAGCCAATTAAAAGCTATGCAAATGTTTCACACATAACTTCCAGGAATTTGTTCTGCATGATGAATTTTTATTACTACAAAAAGTATTTATAAAATGATTTAGTTAAGTATTTCATTAATGCAAACAAGTGTAAGGCTATCGAAATGTGCAACATTATAATAAAATGTGAAAGTAGGGAAGTCTTAAAAACTATAATATCAGTATTAAGATGATCCAGTTCTCTGTGCCCTGCTGTCCACAGGTGCACATGCATACTCCTACAGTCCCTTCAGAAGTCATCAGAGTCTTAGGGCTACTTCACGCATTTCACATTTAAAATAGTTTCATTTGCACATGTCTTCTGGTTTCCAGTAGTGTTCATCACCTCATTATTTAGGTACCAGACAGGTAACTATCTTCTGCAAAGCACAACTTAGTAATAACCATCTTCCTAGACACAGCCCAGAGAAAACAATCTTTTACCCAATACTCTGGAGGAGAATCAAAGATTAAGCCTTCACCAACTTAATTGTGAAATAGCCTGGACTGAAGGAGTAGTCTGTGTTACTCAATCCTCTGGCACCCCTTTGATTTTTCTTTGGAATATTCATCAAATAACAGACACCCAATCCATTTTAAATCCTTTAATTTCTTCCAGTACAAAAACACACCCACCTGTGTTTCTTTTCAGCAAGGAGATGAAGGGGGACAAGTCTCTCCCTAGTTGACTGCACCCTGGAGAGTCCTAGCCATACAAGAATTGGGTTAAGGCTGCAAGAATTGGGCTTGTTCAGCCTGGAGAAGAGGAGGCTCCGAGGAGACCTCATTGCAGCTTTCCAATATCTGAAGGGGGCCTACAAGGGTGCTGGGAGAGGACTTTTTACAAGAGCTTGTAGGGCTAGGGCAAGGGGTAATGGGTACAAATTGAAATCAGGGAGGTTTAGATTAGATATCAGGAAGAAATTCTTCCCAGAGAGGGTGGGGAGGCACTGGGACAGGTTGCCCAGAGAAGCTGTGGATGCCCCATCCCTGGAAGTGTTCAAGGCCAGGCTGGATGTGGCTTTGAGCAACCTGGTCTAGTGGAAAGTGTCCCTGCCCATGGCAGGGGGGTTGGAACTAGATGATCTTTAAGGTCCCTTCCAACCCAAACCATTCTATGATTCTATGATACATGAGCTCAGCACCTGGACTTAGCACCACTCCATCCTAACAGGTCCCCCAGTCACCCCCTCTCCATCCTTAGTCTTCTGTGGCTACCTTAGCCTAGGCAAACCAGATCAAGAAATAGGAGGGTGGTGGCAGGGCGGAGAGTGGGGGGAAGAGGCAGATGGTCCATTTCTCAGACACAGTAATTCACAACATGTACTTGTTTTAATCCACACGATTTAGTCATGTGTTTTTACACAAAATTTATAAGCTTCATGGTTTGTGCATCTGGATTTAACGCCCCATCCTCTCCCCACTCCTCCCTTCCCCCCCTTTTAAATACAAAAAATTTTAATGCGTCTATTAGAAAAAACTTGGAAACATAGGGCAGCTGCAAATACATTAAGTGAGCTATAACAAGACCAAATACAATAAAACATACAAGTCTTGTACAGCCATACGCCTTACTGTTACAGAACAGATCACTTTGAAGCAATGAAACTATCTTTCAAGTTGACATTACTTAGAACATAAAATGTTTCTCAAGCAGACTGAAAGACACCAGGAGAAGAAACCCATGAATCCCAATACCTGAAGTACTACGTTAAGTATAATCTAATAAAAAATCAAATAATTTATATTTAAGGGTAACAAATAGGTAGGCATAAAAGCAAAAAAAAGTTCTACAAATGCTGTTTTCAATACTGCAAGCAAATATTACTGTAACTGCACCAAAAAAAAAAAAAGCCCTCATGCCCTACCACCGTAGCAGAATTAAAGTCTTTTTTAACACAAAATTAATAAAAAGAATCAAAGACTGTTTTCAGAATACTATATTCCTAGGTTAAAATAAATAAATAAATTAAGGAAAGAACAACAGAAAAAGTTGTAGCACAACAGTTGGACTGCAGCAAACACACAGTTAAAAAATAAAAAGGGTAGCCAAAGCATTTCCAGAACACAATTTGTAGTGAACATGTAAAGTGTGATTTTAAATCATCCAGTCCATCACTTCGTCTGGTCCTACATTAAGGAACGACCGAAGAAGCACATGTATACTTCCGTGTGTACACCAAAACTGACTACAGACCAACTTTTTATATGCTTTAATGAAAGATCTGTCAGTGCTTTCTAACACCTACGATCTATGAAAAAGACTGATCATTAGCTTAGTATCATCCATTAACTGACTTTCCCATAAAAAGGTATACATTGCAGATGCATCAAGAGATCCCGGACAGATTTAGTCCGTACTACAAAAGGCAGACAACTAGAGGTACTCAGATGGCAAACATCTGTGGGCTTCGCAAAATAAATGTCACACGAAGCGTATTTAACACATCATGGTAATATGGCAAGCAAGCAGAGAGTTGCATATGAAACACTTGTTTGTCAGAGTATCGCAGCTATCATCTTTGCAAGATTTATCTAGAGAAAAGCATTACTGACAAACTCTTGTGTGGTTATGAATAAGATTTAACTGTCCTTTTAATAAAACCACTTCTATTTTCTCAAAATAGATGCTCTTGGCAATCCTTCTGCCCTTCAACAGGTCCACAGTACCTAACAGAGTTACACCATTTCTCTACAACTTCCCTTATCCATTTCACTCTATTTCAGAGAGTTCCACACTAGCTATTTCCCCATCAAGCAGAGGTAAATCCAGTTCTCTTTCGCAGACGCAGTCAACCAGAACAGACAAGTTTGCTTAGATAAAACATGCCACAGCAAATGATGACATACGACCTCCACCTACAGTGATCTTGTTTGCTCACCAGAGGAAAGCTAGGACTGATTATGTGCAGAGAATGATTTACATTCATGGGACAGATCACAGTACATCCTTTTCAGGTCCTGAAAATGTGCTTCTGCAGCAACAGAAGCCAGTTTGCTCTGTCAGTCTTTAAAACGTTCAAAGAACTGCCCTACAAACTGTGTTTATTTCCATTTCAAAATACCTCAAAAATTACAAAGCACAGAGAGCAGCACGTGAAGGAAAAGATAAATTCTGGATATATTTTTTTTTTAAAAAAGAAGGAGAAATCTGGACTTGTGAGTGATAAAGAAGTCTAACAGCTGTGATTAGTGAGCCGTGTGTTTATACATCTTTCAACATTATACGAAGCACTGGGTGAATTTCAGACTGCCTCAGATGGCAAAAGTCTGTTGAATGAAACTTGTTGACAATGTTGTTAAAATAGAAAACTAATATTTGATAGCAAAAAAAACCACAGCCTGTTATAAATGTCAAATACAGGATTATAAAGCAATGCACAGAGATTCTGGACTTGAATTTCGGTGCATAATCCAACCATCTGTCGACCAGTTGTGTAGCAAAATCAAGATAATGTGGAAATCTCCAAAAGGACAGCCAAATCATCTTCCTTCAGCTACAGCATTTCCCTGCTTATGCACATGCCCGCGGTAATCGCACTCTGCCTGCAGATTAACCTGAGGAGACGACACTCGCCACCGGCAAAAGGAAGATTGCGAAGGCAATCTTGCCAGATAGGCAAAAGATAAACAGGGCGCTCGGCTCCTGGCGAAGCCGCCTGCAGAGGCAGAGGCGGACACCG
>NW_010243416.1:63228-99704 GCF_000690775.1 Eurypyga helias | reverse complement strand
CCCCAAAAAAAAAAAGAAGAAAAAATCAGTGCATTTTATCACAGCTGTCATATCAATGTTGTTTGAGATTTATTCATGTTAAGAAAGACCAGAGGGAAAACCTGTCTGCACTAAGTCAAAAGAAAATAATTCAGTTGACCAATAAGGTGATGGTGTTAATTCTCACCAAGGCAGACTTCAGCTTCCCTGTGCAGCATAATCCTTCTAGAAGATAATAATCCTATTAGCTTTTGCATGAGGCTTTGCCCTCTGCCACGTAGGATGGGGAAGGGAGGATGGGATGCTGTGGCCCCACACTTAGTGTCTGTCTGTAAATTCTGAGTCTCTTAGTAGAATCACAAACTCTTACTAAAAACTTTAATTACGTTTGCTGTAGCCTGGCTTCCTACGGAAATGAGGCTTAAATAGTTCTGCTGTCTCTTAGTCCCCTATGACTAATTTTTGTATTTGTTGGCTAATTTCAAACTGCATTTGTAAGAAGGATTGATGTCTTGAAGATAACGTTCCTGCTCCAGAACTCAAGATGTATATGCTTGACTGGGAAGGTCAGAAAAGCCTCTTAGTTTTTAAACGAGTTTCACTGTTGAATGGCACTAATTTGTGTTCTCTGCAGTGAGTTAGATTGAAAAGTGAATATTTTGGAACTACTTCTTTTTCTCCTGATATCTCATTATGTCCCATCATTAATTTTTGTTTGTTTGTTTTGTTTTGTTTGCTTGTTTTCAATGCACTGCCATCATATTTTACCGTATCTCAGGATTTTTTTAGATCCTGCATTCTGCCAGTCAGGAAGCCAAGGCTATCACTACTTCTTGAAGTAAGAACCAAAGCTTTCCAGATGTATGTTAATTATATCAACCTTGCCTTTATGTAAATAACAAATATTCTGCGTACAAGGTGGGGTTTTGCAGGTGGTTTTTTTTTTTTTGCTATTTTCCATTGTATAAGAAAGCATGATTATTTTTTTTTTCCCTACTACTTCTTTTTCCCATATTTTCACCTTAGCCTTTCCTAGATGACTACTAGGCTAGGACATAGATGGCTATTTCTGCACTGCAGTGGGGAACCATGACCACAGCCATGGTTAAATGTGTCTAAGCTAGATTTAGTCTATCTATTTAGTAGCTATTAGGAATCTAGCTATTGGGTAACAAAGCAGTGGTTTCTAAGAGTAAAAACACTAAACGCAGAGTTTTTGTGTGCGTTCACAGATGTGCACTCAGAAAATACTTCAAGGATTAATATGCAGATAAATATGTTGGTGGAGACAGTATATCTGAGGAACTGGGTGGAATAGAGGATTCCTGCATACTAGCACTATAAAATAATTTTGTAATAATGGCAGAATATGCTTAAAGAGTGATGTACTGGAGATGTGTCTGATTTAAACAATGTTTAAGCTCTAATCACAGTACTGAGTGTACTTAATGTATATGTTGTGCAGGGATTGAGAGAGGCTAATCCTTCAAACAGCACAAAAGCAATGTAGGTTTGTAATAATTTTCTGTTTCCTCACACAAAGTAGAGGAATATCTAAAAATTTTAGAGGGATGTGTCCCCATATCACTGTAGGTAATAAATACTGTGCATTTGTTACATATTTAGATCTGTAAATCTAAAATCCTGTTGGTTATCAGTAAAGCAGAGCCTTATATATTGTGATTGTCAAGAACAATAATTCTCATTCACAGAAAAAACAAAATATGTAACGGGTTTGCTCTCTCATAGCTAATATATCTAGCTCTTGTACATCTGATGCAAAAAATGCATTAATGGTTCGTCTGCCACTATCAGCTGTAACTGGCATGTGGATTAAGGGAGCTGGAAAAAATCCATGGTCCTGCACTGGAATGCAGTAATTGCCACCTCCTTACTGGGAGGTGGGACCAAATGCATGAATCTATCACAGCGTGAAGCTTAGGTCTGCAGAATAACTGTCCTGCTCTAGTTATTTCAGATACCCTGGAATAACATCTCTGTTTCTCAAGGAAATTATTTTTATTGGTATATAGATATATTGGGAGAGGGAAAAATTAAGATGGATGATGTATTCTGAAATGACTGTAAGAGAATTAACTATTTCCATGGTCAGTTTTGTGAAAACAGGTCTGAAGAATCAGCATGGAAAGTAGGTAAGTCAATAATTGCGAGAAACATGCTGAAGGAGATGAGTGAGTTAAAAGAACATGCTACAGAGAAAATAAGAAAGAGTGGGCGTCTCTGTAGGCAGCTTTGTTGATGGCAAAATGCTATGTGTTCTTATTTTGCTGTGTGCTTTTTTGTGATGGAGGAATGGATGTTCTGCACAGTTTAAGCCATGTCATTTTGTTTTTGGCTGTAACGTTTTTTTTTTCATAAGGGGAAAGAATCATTAATTTAAGGTTTAGATCTCTTCGTTAGTAATGGAACTGTACAATGGGAAACTCTTTTTTTGAGAGTTCTTGAATTACACAGACCATTTTTTATTTTTCCTGTTTTATATTGAGATAAGCTCAACCCAGAGGCTACAGAAATGTTGTCATAGGTTCTCTCCTACAATAACTGTGGCTTATTAAATAGAAAAATAAGAACCCTCTTGGTGCTGACTGATTTGATTCTGATCTCAGCTACTGCCTGCATGACACGGGCCCATCATCCATACACCCATTAACTTTATTGCATGTGTTCTGGATTTATACTAGATTTACAATATGTAAATAACAGCTAGTCTATGCAGAGAGGTTGACTCTAGTGGTTACATTCATTGCGACTAAGCAACAGTTGCATCAGTTTTGGGGTTTTGAATCTCTCTCTCTCTCTCTCTCTCTCTCTCCTTCTTTAATCTGCAGTGAAGTCTAAAAACAAGGCTTTTTTCCCAGCTTTTAGAATGGTCTATGCCACAAGTGTTTAACTGTGAAACCTGCTCTGAAAAGTGAGACCGTAAGTGGGTGCTTGTATGTGTTTTGACAGACAAATGTGACCTTTGGGCCACAGTCTAGAACTTCAGCACTTGAAGAGGTGTGCACAGACATTCTTCCTGGTATAAAATTAATATTAGTGAATTACAATGTGAATAAATTCTATCAAGTTCTGAGACCCATTGAACCTGCATGTGGACATGTATGTCACAAAGCTTCACGTGACCCATGCCTGAATCTCTAGGACTTTGTTGGTGGTGCTTAGTTTTGTCATCAGTTAAAGGTGACTTCAACAGATGAACCTCTCTCATCTGAACTGCTCTAAAACTTATTTCTCAGCATTTTGTCAGTCAAGGTTGGGTGTTTCTTGGGGGCAATGTTTTTATCCACCAACATGTTTTACTTCCAACTGCATGTGCTCTCTGAATCTCTTCTCTTTGGTGGCAGGCCCCAGGCCTGGATGAAGTTTTCAAGAAAGTGAACTGTATGTGTAGAAGGCACTGGAGACCCAGAAGCAATTATATGTTTGTTCCTGAACCTCAGAGGTGTTGACAGGTCAGGGGAGGAACTACCGCATGCTAACCTGGCAGGACAGAGTTATGGAGGGTGGGCTATGCCATTTTGCCGGTATGGAGAATTGCTGTAGATTCTTGATAGGCTGACGCTTTGGGTGCAGAACAGGCAGTATATACTCAGTGCATCGCAGTACCTATTAGATTTCGGATGCCAAGAAATGACTGTGCATTCGAAGCAGGGGAATTCTTACAGTGTTTCTCATTGTTGCAATGCCGGAATATCCCAGTGAGATGGCTCAGGCAGTAAAGAAGGGAGTTACTTTTGCCCCATGAGTGATGGTTTAGTGAACCTGTAGTTCACTATAATGTCTGTGAGCCTCCAATTCAGTACTGGAAAGCCTGTTTTGGTGCAAAGCTGTGATAAGTTTCGCAGCTAGTGCTCCTGGCTACTGTACCAGTGAGGAGAGTAGCCTTTGAGACAGGTCTTTTTGACTGACTCTATCTGTAATGTGTATACCCATAGCCTCCATGTTGCAATGAGCACATAAGCAACAGAGAGTAATGTTGATATTTTTATAGGTGTCAACAAATCAGAATCTTCTTTATGACTTTCAGTGTGGAAATCCTCAGATGTTGTATGTTGAGGTCTGTCTTATCTGTTGTGGGCAAATAGATTTTAAATGTCTCCAACTAATGTACTGGACTGCCTTTCTTCATGTTTTGAGAAATTTCTTGTTCATTTTTGCTGTGGGTTGTGAAACTGTGCTTGGCCCCAAGGCTGTTGGTGGAAATGCTGCATGCCATGTGCATTTAGCAGACTTAAGGTGCTGCATAAAAACACCATTGGAATATGATCGTGACTGTTGCTGTCTGCATTGTAACTTGCTAGGCAAACAGCACATATGCCACTCCAGGAAAAAAAAAATTCTCACTTTTTTCTTTGTATGAGCCTCTGTTGCAGAGAAGATAAACATTTAATCTTTGAATAGATTTTGGGAAGGATGGGAATCCACCCATTGAAGCAAACTGCAGGCCTCTTTTTCCATATGGGTTTTAACTTGATCAGCTTAGAGACCTGTATTAGGCTGGAGTTTACCGTCTTGAGATTTTTCTGGGTTAGCACATAGAATTGTATTGCAGGCTGGTTAAACAAAGTATCAAGAGTAGAGATATGGCTTGTAACCCACATGTTGAAATGCCTGGACAAGCCTTCAGTGGCTATTAATTATTTCCCCTCTATGGAAAACTGTCAAGTTGTTCCTGATTTTTTCCTCTTTTTTTTTTCAGGTAAATATTTTCAGTATCCTCAGCTGAGATGTTATGGCTCATTGACAGCAAAACCAGTTCTCCTTGGAATATTGTCCTGCACACTCACTCACACTTCTGACTAGTTCCTCTGGTTTGTTTCTGCTCTTCTCTCTTTGCCAGCAAGGCCTCTTCTAGTACCACTTCTGTCCCCTTTGAATTAAAACCAGTTGTATAAGATCAAATGATCTCTAGCTTGATGTCCTTTTACAGGCTCTTCATCCCACCCATTATGGGATTTTAATCTCTTCAGAGATTTTTATAGTATATCCCAGCATCTTCTGTGCTGTATCAAAGGTTATAGATCACATCAGAGCAATATATATTGTGATTCTCTGGTCAGCTAATATAATTCTGCATTGCAGTCTCTAGAGTTGCTCCACTTAGATGAGCAGGGTGTTGGAAAACTGGTGCCAACCATGTGGCTGAAGACTTCAATGCTGTTTAAATCCACATAAACTAATAAATAGCTGAACCCAAGAGGAACATGGGAAAAAAGTTACAATAAATACTGGCTTATAGAGCTGTAGAGTGGCACTGAAGACTGTCACCCCTTGGTACTGCTGTTGGGCTTCAAACCGGATTGGGTAGTACCTGTGCACATGTGAACATGAAGCTTTAATTTATAACCCTGGCAAACCGAGGTTCAAAGCCAGCTCTAGGTGTGAGATTTCTTTTCTGCAGGCTGTTAGTAGTGTTTGTGCTAATAAACAGCTTAGAATAAGCTTCAGTGTAGGAAGAAATATTGGTCTCTATGGGACTGTTAGGTTAAAATAATGTTTTGTTTTTTAGCAATTTAAAATTGCAAGTGAATCAATTAAATATCAAAGCTTCATTACTTAAGTAGTTCAATTAAATTTTGTACTTCTTTCTCTGGTTTTGAAATGTTGGGGTAGACTGGCAAATGTTGTGGTGTTTATGTTCAAAGAAATGTAAACAGTTAATTTTTTTTTTATTGCGAGAAAGGAAAACTTTTGCAGAATTTCTAATAAGATTGGGTTGCATGGGGTACTTAATCTGCAAGATATGGGCAGACTTGCATAACTTGCACGATTTTGCCTTGTGTGTGCCTCTAGTGAAGCTGCGCAATACATTACAGAATTGATGCCTACATCACTGCAACTAAAAAAGAGACAATGTGCAAGTTAGATCAGAATTTGACTCTGCTTCTGTTCCTAAGTGTGTGTGTGGGAAATAATAGTCTCTGTACAGAGACTTATTTCATCTTTTAATGTCAGAAGTTCGATCTGCTGCTTCCGTATTTAGAATACTGGCTGTGGAAGTATGTCAAGGAGACAAAACTATTCTCCTGTTCCTCATAATGCAGAAAACAGGTTGTTTAGTTATCCTCCTGCCTACCCACATGGCAGGAGAGGAATACATTCTTTTGTCATTTTTCTGCATGAGATACTGAGCCAGCAGGAGAATGCTGGATTAAACCATGACACATGTTCATAATGTTGATCTATATGTAAGTTCGAGCTCTTAGCTTTGCATTTTCTACCACTGCTAAAACTCATTCTGTTTTTCAGAAGTAGTATTTATATTCAGATATTTCCTGTCTCTGTACAATAACCTGTGTATTATTTTATACTCTGTTGCTCCTCCTCCTCTTCCTTCACAGCATGATTTCTCAGTTATTGAAGTTTTCTTCCTCCCTTATTCACAAAGCACCTAAGCCTTCTGTGTAATTTGAAATTCAGCCTTTTGTGTGGTATCTGTTTCATTCTGAGTTCTTTTTTACGTAATTGCTTCTTCTCTTCCACTGAGATTATCTGTCTCTGTAGGATGGAATGTACAAATCAGTCTGCACAAATCATCTGTAGGTGCATTTGTGTAACATACTTTTACTAATATTTATAAATATGCCTTGATATGATGACTTTTTAATCACAAATGCTAATATCAGATGAAAATCTACATGTATAATGCCAAAGAAACACATTTTATATTGTTTTATTGCTGAAAACACAGAATTTATCCTTACGATTCCAACATCAGCATTCTACTTGAAGATTGTGTGATGTTGGAGGGATTAAAATTAACAGAGCATTTACAGTGGTTTTGTTTGATGACATTTTTATGAATTGCCATTACACTAAGAAAAGTGACCATTTTTTTCTTAATAATTAGCTACTTATTTCCTGATTTTGCTTTTAGTTGACATTAGGGCTCACTACTTTTTCTTCTTCTCTTTGAATGAGTGGTTCTAAATTTTAAATATGTTATAAATTTATTATTCAGAATTTGAGGCTCAGTCCATGTGAAGAGTGACTCTTCCACGCCATTTTAATCTACTGGTTGCATTATTTGCTTCATGGACATACAGACTAGCTTTCTCAAGCTTGGGAAGAATGCTAAAAAACAATCTTTGAGTTTATCAAAGCAACATTTATGAAAATTATATTTAGACTGTCTTCCTCTATCTTTCACCTCATTGTGCAATATATGATATAAACAAAGCCTGAGGTGAATGGTTATTGTGAGATGGTTCCGTGTCTGGCCTTTAATGTGTAATTGATCCTAATGACCAAAAATGAAACAGGATTCATGTCTTGCTATCTCCCTGATTGAGCTGCATTAAAATGAACTTTTTTTCATGTGAACAACTAAGCCAATAACAAAATTACTGATAGATGGCAGACAATGTACAATATTGCAGCTTTTGAGACACATTCAAATCCTGTCATATGAGCCAGCAGTGTGCCCAGGTTGCCAGGAAGGCCAATGGCATCTTGGTCTGCATCAGGAACTGTGTGGCCAGCAGGACTAGGACAGGGATTGTCCCACTGTACTGGGCACTGGTGAAGCCACGTGTCGAATCCTGTGTTCAGTTCTGGGCCCCTCACTGCAAGAAAGACACTGAGGTACTAGAGCATGTCCAGAGAAGGGCAACGGAGCTGGAGAAGGGTCTGGAGCACAAGTCCTGTGAGGAGCGGCTGAGGGAACTGGGTGTGTTTAGCCTGGAGAAGAGGAGGTTCAGGGGAGACCTTATCGCTCTCTACAGCTCCCTGAAAGGAGGTTGCAGAGAGGTGGGGGTTGGTCTCTTCTCCCCAGTCACAAGCGATAGGACAAGAGGAAACAGCCTCAAGTTGTGTTAGGGGAGGTTTAGATTGGATATTGGGAAAAATTTCTTCACTGAAAGAGTGGTCAGACATTGGAACAGGCTGCCCAGGGAAGTGGCTGAGTCACCATCCCTGGAGGTGCTTAAGAGATGTGTGGATAACGCTTAGGGGTATGGTTTAGTGGTGGACTTGGCAGTGTTAGGTTTCTGCTTGGACTTAATGGTCTTAAAGATCTTTTCTAACCTAAACGATTCTATATTAAACTGCTATTTTTCTGTTTAAAATTTGAAGGTATGAAAGTAACAGGTGAATACTTGAATGTGGAGGAAAACAGAAGAGAATTATCTTCTGCTTCCTTTTGATGTTGCTTTTCCATTTTTGCGAAGGGCATCTTTCCATGTTTCAGATGGTAGCTTAAGGCAACAAAATCTTGGCTACAAAAATTACCACAGAAAGTTTGGATCCCAGGCAGGTTGCATTACACGAGGTGTTTACATTGGAATATCATGGTGCGGTAACAGTGCTTTAATTGATAGTTGCACCACATGGTGGAAAAGGTAATGGGATTCACATTCTGTCTCATTTCCATCACAGAATAAAATGTCGAATCTGTTTGTATGTAATAGGTAAACAAGCTAAGGGCTCAGATTGACAGTCATCAAATCTGCTGTTCCCTTCTCCCCATAAGCTTCGTATTCTTCTCTTCGTTTGCTAAAAAGAGGCCATTATTTGTTGGTTTTTTTTTTGTCATTGTCATCATGTTTTTTGATAAAATAGTTAAATAAATGTAAACTGTTTTTCTTTGAGGCACCTCATTGTTTCCTTTGTAAAGAGCTAGATGAGTGGAAGAACTGGCCACTGGACTATGGCCTTCGATTTGCAGGGAAATAATGACCATTTGAAGCCAAGATACTATGTTTATGGTCTATTGGCCTTGTTTGGCTTTGGGAATGCCATGGCTCCATTCCTGTTATGGTGGTTGTTCTCTGAATCTGGAAATCTGTGGACCTGATATAGCAATGAGAAGGGTGTACTAGTGCCCCAGAGAAAATGTGATCTGAAAGCACATCTCTTTGAACTGCATTTTAAGTGCTTTTCCTGTATATAGAGTATCAGTAGTCACAGTGTAAAGAAAGCAACTGGTGATACTGAAATTCAACCTATATTTACACGTGTAAAATTTTTTCATTATGATAATTTATTGAGATGATCTTGAAGCTAACAACCCTTCAAATATAGTGAAATCTATAAACAAAAGATACTGAAGTGTGTGATGCAATAACAAATCATAACGATGATTTCTTAATTTTTCCTTCTGTTTGTAGTTCTGTCCTTGTTTCTTACATGACGGATTTACACTTCATGCTGTGCTTGATTTCAAACAGTACTATGATCATATTTGGCAAGGTATTTACTGTAGGTGACTTGGGTCAAAAAGCATGTTGTGAAAAGCTCCATCTTTTTCCCTGCTCCATTTTTACCATCTATAATTTTAATGTGCTGCTTTTCATGCACACCTCTTGTCACTACAACTGCCTTTCAGCATGAAGGAGTGAACTAAACTCCTTTTAGAATTTCATTAATGCCACTTTTGATCAGCAGGCAGATGTTACTGCGTGACCGACGCTCACCCCGGCCCCTGCTGATCCCCCGGTGCCATATGTGTCTGCAAGACAGGTGGCTGGATGCCGGACTCTCTAGTGGGGATGCCCGGCTCCCAGTGGATACTCTACAGAATGAAGACATTTCTAAGATGGATGAGCATTCTTGTCAGTAGATTTTTAAAGCAAAAAGAGGCCACTGTGATAATAACCCACTTAACATATAATTTGAGATCTAAAGCATCTTTAAGTAATTTCTAAATACATTAATTAACTTGTAAACATAGACATCTGCTCTCCCTGTGAATGATTTGGTGTCACAGAATTTACCAATTTCTTTACATACCTAATTCCATAGACTACTTAATCACCTGCCTCAGGAATCTCTTCTTAGTAACACTGTGACTATGGCTATATAGCAAACAAAATACAAACGAAAATAAAGCTTCAGTGTTACAAGTATGAGTTAAATTAGGCAAAGTTTATTTTTAGGTTACTGATTATATTGATGATCAGCATGTTTAACAAGAGTGTCCTTTGTGCTCTGCAGCAATTTTTACAATGAAATTGTACTCTCATTATTGTGTTGACGTGAAAGAGCAGGGGACTTGCTGGCAGGCATATCTGGGTTAGCCTGCAGTAACTCATTGCAAGCTCCTAAAGCAGGATTACATAAATGGGACCTTATCTTCTCAGGTTAATTATAGTTCTGTAGTTTAATCTAGTATGTGGCAACATAAAGTCACCCTACATTGACTGACAGTAGTAATCTGATTTGTTCACCTTTTCAGTGCTTTGCTTAAAAGCAAAACAGCAACAAAACCATAAATAAGATACACAGGTGAATCTTTGTTGGAATTCATTGTGAGCTTCTTGCTATTATTTAGGATGTGGTTGTTTTTTTTCTTTAATGAAAATATTCATTAATTAGCCAGAGTGAAATAAACTTGAAGTATATACAGAATATCTTTCATGAATATATTTTTTTCCTTTAATCAAGTTATAAAAAAATTCTTACTTTTTCTGTTTTAGGCTATAATGTTGAAGGGTGTTTCAGCAAAAGTACAGATACTGCTAGCTATAAAAATCTACCAAGTAAAACATATCCTTTTGCAATATATCAGATTTATAAAGAGACTAAAGAAAATGTATTCAAGATAAAAGAATTTATAGATTCCCTTGGCCTCTTTTTGAGAAGTGCTAAATTTCCATTAAAATTATGAAGAGTCATTGACTTCTAGAAGCAATGTTCCTTGGTAAGATGTTGAATATTATTTCATTTTATATTACTACTCTATTAAATATTTAAGTTCTTGTATCATTATTTATAAGGACATTATCCATCAGCTTCTGGTTTCCATTCATAAGGTTGAACACACCACATTTTCCCTCCAGCCCCAACTGGCAAAAAATAAAAAGCAAAATGCACAAATGCCCTTTTACTAACATGAGAGTTCAGACAGGTTTTAAACAGATTTATTTATCAGTTTCTCTGTAGGGCCTCACCTTGACCTGCAGTCAAAAATGACATAACTTTTCATAAATTAGGATACATAATTGTATGTGTGTGCTTATATAGATCTGTAAATATCACTAGTTATGGAAAGGTGGAAAGGTTTTATATTCAAATCCTTTTTTACAAACACTCATTTTCCTTTTCTTACTATTTTGTTAAGCACAGAGCAGCATTTGGGAAGGACTTGGGAAAAATCACATATTCCCCTAGATAACTACTAAATTTTAAACAATCTTGGCTTTTTGTTTGCTTCTCAGAAAAGAAGTATTCTCAGATCACATCTGAAAATGCAGCTATTTGCTTCCTTTGCTTTCTCTTGAGTTTTAGTTCTTTGGAAGAAGGACTACTCTGTGCTATTAATTCTAGCTTTGTTGTCAAGGCAATAAAAGTGATAATACATCCAGTATGTTCTAGCATGTGTTAAAAGTATTGTAGACAGGCGACATATGCTTTAGCAAGATGTGGCTTTGCTAGTTTGAGTCTGTCTCTCATTGAGCTTTATATCTGTACCAGTTTACATGATTTGATAGATGATTTTTTTTAAATCAGAATAAGACCCTTACAGTATTCTAATTAATGTGATTTTTATCCCTAGATAAAGATAGCATGTTTATGTGTTGAGCAGTCCCTTATTCAGCTAGATTCTCTGAGCATTTCTGAAAATCCAAGTAATAATAATCATTAATGCTGTTAATAAACTTTGTCCAAATTAACTTTAAAATTGATTGATTTTTAACTCATATAGTAACTGATGCTCCTTTTAGTGTATTCGGGTGCATGTTTAATACTTTGATAGATTGTCTAGAAATAAGTACCTTAATAAAAAAATTGTTTTCCCACAAGTTTGTAGTTTGGAGGATATGAATGAACTCAAATTGCCCTCTATATCAGTAATGAATTCAGCATCTCTTGCTAATCATATTTTACAGGTGTTACTATTAAAAATAACTTTTATCAGAAGTCACTTTATCTAGTTTATGTTTTAAATTACCTACAGTACAAGATTTTCTAGAAGTGAGATGCATGGCTTAGGAATAGGGATGCAAATTCACATACTTCATATTTAAGTTAGCAAATATGGAGAGGAGCTGTAAGAGTGGTGTGTAAAGCCAGCAGCAACAGGGCAGCTGTATTTCCGTCTGGAATTTCCCAGGCAGAAGAATGTGCAGATGTACAGCATTGAATTGCTATCGCACACCCTAGGTGGTTACTAAATGCATCGGATTTACTCTTCATGGGCAGTACCTTCTATGTTCTTCGAAGTCTTGGCTGCTCACCATGCATCACATATGTATAGTGATTGAGTCCAGATTTTTTGTTATATTATTGGCCAGTATACAAATTTTTTCTAGGCAGGAAAAGTGAAAATGTTCAGGTAAAATCCAGGTCATTGGTGTCGTGCATTGTGCTTTGTATCTCTAGCTCTGAATGGTTCTTGCTGTGAGAGAGCACTTCTCTAATGCTTTGTACAGCCTATTCATATGCAGGTCTTGGTGGCAATTCCACTGATTGGAGCACCTACTGACAGGACTTTTATAGCGTGAAGTAGTTTTTATTTATCTATTTAGTTACTTACTCCTCCCTCAAGATCAATTTAAACAGAACCTGTCTATGTATGTTTTTCTAAGTTTTTTGCTAAGAAGGCTGCTCAAAATAGCTCAAGGTATTGTTTTGTGTTATTTTCTGAAGTTGAATTATGTAATGTTTGTAAATATACTGGGTCAGTGGACATGATTGCATCGTGGCTTGAATATCAATTTGTTTTCCTCTCATCTGAAAGCAAGCCAGATACTGTTTTTGTTAAAATTCCTAGATCATGGTGACTTTATCAGGCCAGAGAGAAGACAAGAACAACAACGTTATAGCATGTACCTTTGCTTTGTCACCCATACTTTAGATAAAGAGCAGCAATGGAAATGTGTAATGGGCTTAACATCGTGTATGCCGCATTTGTAGCATCCTATCACTCTTCTGTAACTTCCAACACCATTTTGCTGAACTACTGACTAGTGGGTTTGCACCAGTGCATTGTGTTTCCCCATTGTCATTCCGAATTCCTTTCCTCTGCTACAGTACCTTTTTTTGTGTTGAAAAACATTACATCCTTTCTGTTCTCTATTACTGTTACCTTTTAAATTTCCATGTAGGCTCATGCAGTCCTCTGAGACAGAAGTTAGGAGAAGTGCTATTACATATACATGCTCTGTTCTTAACTGTCTCTGAGTTGGCGCCTGTGTTGGTGGGAGGACACTGTACTGGGTGGGGCTGCACCCATCTGAACTGGCATGGGGGTTCTTAGCAGCACATGATTCTTCAGTCTTAGTGCAGTGCTTAGCAGAGGGCATCTATGAATCTTAGGCATAGTTTGTTACCTAAATTGATAGTTGATTTTAGTGGAGCCATATAGCTACAGGAATAAATGAGATAAATTCAGATGCAATTATAAGGTGGAAAGGGAGAGAACAGGCCATGCTATAATAACAATAATAATAAACATAAAAAAGAAAATTGAGGTGGGGGAGACCTACAGTTAGGAAGAGTACAAAGGAAAGACTGATTTTTATCTTTTTCATAAGGAAGCAGTCATATCCAATGAGATGAAAGAGTTTTCTTTGTATACACATAAGGATGACAGTGAACCAGATCCACTTTAATGAGCACGGCAATATAGTGTCTGTGTATGCCACAGTCACTTGGCAATCTGATCTGGGCTGCCCTAAGCAGATGATTGCATTTTTGTTGAATTAACCAGAACAGATGACAGGAATGACAGCATAGTGCTGTAACTTCAAAACAGCTGATCTTGAAGGTTTACACTTTGGGTTTTTAAATAATGAGCTATAATCTTCACTTTATAATTTCTCCTTCTCCTGATATAGAAGACAGCCCCATGTTAGTATCTGGAGCCCAGGTACTGTTGTATAATTTGGTTCTGCTTTTTGTTTACTAAACTATCCTTTCACTGTGATATATTAGCTTAATTGTGGAGACCTAGTTGTTTATGCTACATGGTGGATTTTACATCTGACATCTAGTATGCTCAGCTTTCTCACTATAAATATTGCTTGCTTAAGGGAAAGATTTTGGAAACTGCTTAAGTTTGAAGAAGTAACAGTGAAGAGACATTGGGAATAGTCCTTTATCTTTGAATGGTTCTATTTTCAGGAGATAAACATAATAAACAGTACTGTAGAGATACCGTATTTCTTTGATTGAAAATATATCAAGTTTCCCAGTAAAAATGCCAAGATAAATATTCACTTTTTAGGAATAACTTCTGTTTTATTTTTATAATACCCTTTTGCTTCACAAAGTTTTTCCTGATTGTTCCCAGCAAGAAAGAGGTCTACAAAAAACCCGATTCACAAGAAATTTTGCTTAATATATGAATACATATTACAAGGCATTTTTTTCACCCTCTGTAACTGAAACATTTTCTTCCTACCTTGTACTAAATTTTTGCTCATAAACTACCGTCCGTACCTCACAGGTTCAACTGCTGGCTTCCGTCCCTGCCCAGTACTCTCCAGTGACAGCTTCCTGTTTGCTTGTTATTTCCAGAAGAGGAAACCATCTCATAGTAATCTTCTGATTAGGATCTCTTTTACTTTATCATTTTAGAAGGATATTAAATCAACCAAGTTTAATTTTTTAAAGGTCTATTTCTGAGACACAACTTGCCCTGCCTATCTTATCTAGCCTCAGCATCTGCTCCTTTCTGTCATTATTGTATCATATCATGTCATTATCATAGCTCTTTCAAATATCCCTTTAGTTTTTCTTTCCATGATTCTATAAGGGTCTTGCAGGTATTGGAAAGTCTAACACTATGTCCAGAATATTGTCCAGTGCCCAAACAAATCAGATTGATCCTTTTCCTTTAATTTCTCCTCTCTCTAGAAATCTCTGCAGCAGTTTAATGAAGAGCTCGAGTTCTGATAACAGTGGGAATTCTTGGAACTGTCTGTACCACTTTAGATTGTTTAAAGATCCATTACTTGCCAAATGCACCCATTAAGTGCAAGTATAAAGGGAGGAGCATGCAGATGTTAGCAGTGTTTTGCAACAGGCTTAATGTTCCTAATTTTTTCCTTCAAAAAAGGATGAATAGAAAATGCCACTACATTTTAGGCAGGAACTCTGTGTAAAACCAAACATTATTAGTCCTTGGGTCTGTTTGCAGTAAGTTGTAAAGTACAATTCATTGGTGTTCTCATAATTTTTTACAGCTATGTTTAATTTCATATGTTCAGCTGAATCACTACGGGAAAATGATAGAAAAAAATGATCATATCTATTTATCTATGTGTTCTTAAATTAAAAGAAATCAGGTGTGCTGTAGCATGTTAAAATCTCATTAGATGTTTAGTAGGCAGAAGTGGATGAAAAAACTGGAAGTGGGTTTGCATACAGTTTAGGCTATCCTTTCATAAAAGTTTTGGAAGCCAACACTGTGATTGAAAGAGGTATACCAACTCCCCTGCCATGCCCAGCTGCTTTTTCCTCTGCCAACCTCTCCTTTGTGTTGGCTCCAGCATTTTTCATATTATGAGATGAATTGGCTCAGGGAGAGTGATAAAGATTAAAGATACCGAGAAAGGAAAATGGCTCACTTCTAGCTTGGATTGGTTTTCTCCTTTGGCTTACCACAGCTATGCTGGCTCAAGGTAGTGACAAAATTTACTTCTTTATAAGGTTTACATTGGCTTGAAGTGTTCATGAAACTATGGCCTTAATTGCAGCATGCTGCAGGGCGGGAATGAACACTCTCACTGTAAGCCCTTCTAGGGATTGCCCCTGATATCACTGAGTAGAAACTTCTCTCAAGAGGATGCTTGCATCAGGTACATGCCTCAGTGCTCATCTTTTGTGTCCTCTTCCTATGCTCGTTTCTGGTGCTCCTCATGACAACCTCAAATTCTCACGTTCGCCTCATGACGTGAGGACGTGTCATGTGAGAAGAGGGGAGCTGGACTTGATGATCCTTATGGGCTCCTTCCAACCTAAGATATTCTATAATTCTATGAACACTTTCCCTGAGAAAAGTGCTGACATACACTGGTAAACTAGCTTCCTTAAAAATGTGATGATTACTGAAATTTTTGCTCAGAAATACAGAGGAAGAGGTAGGGTCCTTTTCTGTGTATGCAGAAGTCTTTTGTTCAAATCAGAAGCAATCCTAATACAAAATATTATAGGATGCCAGTTTTCTATTGAAACTAGGTCACTTTGTATAAAATAATTAAAGATTTATTGGTCCTTAGGGAAGGACCTAGATCTCTAGACTAATGTTTGGGGCACTCAGTGGAGAATAATGAATCACTCATTTGCTGGGCAAGCATTGCAGTCATTATGGTTGTGTGAAGGGCTGTTACAACATACTCTTGCAATTGCATCCTAAAGATAAAATTGACACCTGCTTCATTTTTTATAAGTAAAGGACATGGAGAATTGAGCTACAAAAGAGGGTTTAGAGAAGTGTTAAGTGGAGATGCCTGTCTTAGGAAATCTCAGTGCCAGAAATACAGCTTATTGACTGTTTTCTGCTGAGGATTGTATAGAGAGGGAAAAAAAGGCTAGATATTCTACTTCAGTGAATAGAAGTGATCAGCATCTGAATTGTGCATTTTGTGATGCTGCAATTGCCAAATCCCTCTGAGCTTCTAGCCCAAAATCGTTAACTAAAAATGATGTAAAACAATCACCAACACACAGTGCAGTTCCCAGTAGTTGAATGTGCTGCCATCTCAGATATTCAGAATAACCTTGAAGCCATGTCTGGTTTTTTCCTTCTCAATAGCAGCTTCTGGGCAGAGTCGGAAACACTTGCTATTTATCTCTGAAAGTAGCTTAAATGACAGTAACTTGGATGCTGGGAACCCAGCACAATATTGACCGTATTTAAAAAGACAGTCTGCTAAGTGATCACAGTTGGTGATGGTTCTCAACTGCAGCAAAAAAATGCCTTGGTATTGGTTTCTCTCAGTTTAAAATGTCATGAGGCTAAAATAAAACCATCAAAACGAGCATGTAAAGAGCCATAGCATCTTGATATAGTAAGAATGAGACCTAATTCAGTCCAAATGTTGGAGAGGTCACTCATAATGGCAGTCAATGCACCATGACTGTTTTATCTGTGCAGTCTGCTGGTTCCAGTAGTAAATTGTCTTGGCAAAGGACAGTAGCCTCTGCAGTTGTATATCTCAGAACCACAGGAATTAAAATAAAGCAGCGTAACACTGACTGTCATTAAGAGAGTACTTGGTGCTATCATGTGGTGTAGTTTTCTTACTAGCCCTGAACAATGAAGGTTTATTTGTACCTTGTTTAAATTAATGCAGATAATACTTATGTACACTAGTATCAAATATTCTCTGTGTGTGCATGAATTAATCTATTCTAGGTTTGTTTTGGAGGGCTTTTTTTTTTCCTCTAGTTGAGAATATCTCACCTTTTTTACCTATAAAGCTCATTGCTCCATGTAATTTGCGTAACTAATATGAATTAACTTTCTGAAATGCAGAAAAAACCCAGTAAATATAATTCTTTCTAGATTTCCAAAATATGAGAGTAAAATAGATTTTCTGTTTCTATATGTATAGCAGTTTCTGGTATTCTAATGTTCTTGTGCTTTGAAGCCCTATGCTCCACTTTTATCCTGCTGTAATCATTATCTCATTGCCTTTCTTTTCTGTAAATATTATAAACTCACTGCAGTGATGGGGAGGACAGTCGAGATGACTGAATTTACATTTTCAGTTGTGCATCTGTAATACGGTTCACCTCTTCTGAGAGGGCTTGTATACTGAAATGATCATTTTTTTCCCCAAAAATTCTGTTATTTCAAGTCAAGCAATTTCATTATCACTAGTCAGAAATTCTGCTTGTACTGTAATCTGTTTCTAAAGTAGGCAGATTAAGGAGAAATATCAGTTACGTAAATACTTAACCGTAAATGGTAAGGCCTTACAGTTACCAGGTATGCTAAAGATGATGCTGACTTTAATATTTGTCCTTTTTCATAAGGAGGAGCAATATAAATAAACTCCTAAATAACTCCTCTTGTGGAATGTGTATCACTATTGTGTACTTAATTTGAACTTCAAAAATATTTTTGTTTTTACTGTGTCATGATAATGTTGTATCATTCGGTAGTTTTTCCCATCTCACTCTAATGCAAGTAATAAAAAACTAAATTGCATTATTTAGTGACTGCTGGAATAACTCTTCTGCTTCTCCCTCCTGAATATATCTTCCAGCAGCCAGGTAGCATGTGAAGCAGCCAAGTGGGTGGTAGAAGCCATGCTGTGATGTAGGTCTCTTCTAGTCTGGTGCAGGAAACTGAGTATCTCCAGGATCTATTGGGAATCAAGGCAGAAATTGGAAGCTAATGCATGCAGCTGGGAATGCCCTACAAAGTCAGGACATCCCTCGTAAACTGGCACATCTAGTTATGCAAGGGTGTCCTGATAATTTATGTTATCAGAAAGGCAAAACCTGTTCTGTTTCTGTCAATGTACCACAGCAAAGCAGACTTTTCTGCAGGATGACAAATAGCAGATTTTTAACACTATTTGACTCAGCTGCAATAAGTCTGTTGCCGAAGGAATAGTGCTCAGAAGTGGTTCAGTGTTAATATAAGTCACTGAATGCTCCGAGGTGCAGTGGGATTTCAGTTTGTGTTCATAGTTTTCTATTACTGACCATTGCTCGCCAAGAATGAAACAGAGGCTGTTCCGTAAATGAATGAAATGCAGGTCACTCCTCTTCCAGAAAGGGATCCTTTCATGTTTTAAAGACAATTCAAAGCAAAACACGTGCTCCAAATACGGTTGGGGATTTTTTGGTGTGTTGTGTTTTTTTTTTTTCTCCCCTCCAAATAGGTTGCTCCTGAAGTGTCCTGCTATTCCACAGCTTCACCACATCATCATCTGACTATCACCAGAGTGTTTTGCTGGCAGATTTCTTAGCTGATTGGTCACCTTGCAGATGGGACAGCAGAATCTGAAGTTGGTATTTTCTAGAAACACAGAAGGGTTACTCTCTCGTTCTTAAATAGTGCTGCAGATGAAATAAGTCTGGCCTTGTTTAAAAATAACAAAACCCAGTCAACAGCAAAGTTTGTAATGTTCTTGATGGAGCTAGGAAATTAACACAATTATTCAAATCACGTTCCATACACTGTCCAAAGGCAGCAGCATAACCTGAATGGAAAACATTATCTTCAATAATCTCTTCCTGCTATGTGGATTATGTGTATCTGTAAGAAAATTTTAAATTAAAATTAAAAATCATTGTGAATCAAGTATCTGGTTTAAATTCTGTAGGAATTCAGGCACTTTCTGTAATTATCAGTATGGTTTGATGTGGCAAAGGACTATTTTTTACTTCCATCTGAAACTTTTTTGTTAGGAAGCATTTTATTTTTCTTTTTAAAGGATATATTAAGTAAGAAAAATTCACTTTACAGAAATGCTCTATTGTAATTCTGCTTTTATAACCTGTTACCATCTAAATGTTTTATTTTTTACAGTGAAGATATTTCTCAGGAGTACTTAATTTTCTACTCCTCCTTCACTTTCAAACCATTAGCATGAATTATGTCCTGTTGGAATATTGCTGAAGGCTTTTGGGGGGAGGAAGATTGTAGGATGTGGCAGTCCACTCTGCATCTCTGAACTTGTATGCTGCTGTTTCAGTGGCTATAAAAGCACAGGATGTTCTTGAAGTACTAAGGCATTGAGAGAATTTTACACTAGTGGTCTCAGTTAATTTTGAGAGAGTTAAAGAAAGGCTGGACGGACATGGTGTTGGTAATGCTAAGGTCAGTGAAGTTTACCTTTTATATTGACTAGTGAGAAATACCAGACTACAGAACTGCTCATGCCTCTCCTTGCCCAAGAGAATTGCCATTTCCACGACACGTAATAGTCTTAAATTGTTTGGACAGAATATGTCTGATGCATCCAGGATGCTTCTTGGGATTTCATCAGATTAATTCACAGTTACAGGAAGCTTAAAAAGCCTTCCCTGTTATGCTTTCGTACATGAACTCTTTGATTACACAATCAAATTGAAAGAAATCTTGGCAAGAGCAAAGCTAGAACACTACTGAAAATGATTAACTCTGCCATAAATCACCATCGGGTGAAAATTAATTTTAACAATAGTGTGTTTTTGTTGCTGTTGTTAGGAAAGCCCACTGATCTACATAGCTTTGAAAACTTCTATATTTTCCTTATTCGCTTTTGGTTGTGGGTTTTTTTGTTTTTTTTTTTTTAATCGCTGGTTAGCAAATATAAGTGTTTAGTACTAGAACAGTATTTTTTCAGAGCTGAGAATACTCCCCAGATTTTTTCACATTTAAAAAAATATTTAGAAAAGCCTTTGTCCTCATTAAAATTTAGATACCTTTTCTGTAGTTTCCCCAGCAAGACCTTATAAAATGAGAAATAGAGTCTTTATAAGGTTGGAAAATAAGAACACGCTATACTGAGTCAAAAAACATGAAGTTGCCAGAGGTGACTAGAAACCAAATAACTTATTTAGGGAGACAAGATTTTGTTGTTTAAATATCCCTATCAACAAAAGTGATTTACATGCAGAAAAAAACTATAAAACTATATCTTATTAACAGCAGCCATAACTCAACAACTCTATGTATAGATGGTTACAGGAAATATAGGAATAAATCTATGCACCTAATGAAAAGAAAGTAATAATTAGACAAAGTATTGTAATATTTTTAATAGAATCCCCTTTCATATCTTGCTGTAAGCTAAAAATTGGTATGACTGCAAATACAAGTGTTTTGTATGCCATCAAGATCAGTAATGCAAAAACTTAATTCCAAATTAGCTTCTGGTGTAAAGTGGAGCTTGTGAAGAGCTGTGGTATGAATGCAAGCAAGACACTACAGGAGAAGGTTTTATAAGTATGGATTGATTAGTATGGTGGTTAAATAAACAGTTAAAGATAATTAAAACTGAACCCACCATGTCATGGAGCAGCCTACTATTGGAAAAGCAGCCTGACAATTATCTCATTAACCAAGATCATCAGCACCTGTTCTGCCACTGCTGAGCAATTTTTTTTAAGCAAAGAATTAACCTGATTGGTTGATTGTTGTGGGTTCTTTGCCTTTGGGCTATCAGTCTCAGTCAGGAAAAGTCTTGTGTTCACCATGGCTGTCTATCTTCCTCAGAGGTAACTGACAAAAAATGTTTCCCCGAGCCCCTTTGTTCCTTGAAGGGAGTTCTGTTGGAAATCCAGGAATCCAATTAGGTCTTGAAGAAAAGCTAGTTGCTCACTTGGTAAGTTTCTTGACAATGAATAATCAAGAAATAATTTCTCAAAGTATGGGGTGGATCTCCTGATACTTTTTGCCTATTTGTGACACTGCTGCATTGTTTTATGGGAATATTTTTATTTATATGTTTGCACACAGAAATGCATGTCTCTTTTTTTAATAAAGGGAATATTTTTTTTCCTTTTTTATTCTCTCTCCTCTATTTTGTCTGTAAATGGGATGACAATTATTTTTCAGAGGTGGTAGCTAGTTAGGGAGAGCAGAAGGTGAAAATTTATGTTATGTGTGTAAAGGGAGATAGATTAATAAATTATTTGAAGGAAAAAGGTTTCAGGTTTTGTTACTGACCTCTAAGGAAAAGAGAAGTTACAATGTATTCTTAAATTCTACAACTTTAAAATTTCTACAGGATTTTAATATTTGGGGTTGGGGTAGGTATATCTGTGTTCTAGTATAATCCACAGACCTATGGGCTTTTTGTGTCAAAGGCTAGGGTTATGATTTAGATTTGCACTGTATGAAATGCAAGTGGTCAAGTTATTGACTATGTTGTTCTCTAGAGTGCTTGTGACCTGCATTATCCTTCAGTCATGCAATTCTGGTGTTCTAAATTGAACATCCTACACAAGAAACCACCTCCACAGAAACTGTAGGTAGTAATTTGAACTCTTCCAAATGAAGCGGTGTGTATATTCCCTTTGTTTAGGGGAAGATTATCTGCCTAAAACTCCTTTTAAAATGTAAGCTGTTGTTGCCTTATCTTGCTACTTGGCAATTTTATGTCCTACCTGTAGCCTTGTAGATAATATTGCAGTCTCCTAATTCTCTGCAGCCAGCTGAAGTAATTTGCAACTAAAACACAGAGATCAGCTATACTTCTAAATTTTTCTGGACAGGAAGATGAAAGCTTAATATACTATTGTATACCTGGATGAAACCACTAACTTAAATATGTTGTAGGGAATATATGCTGGTTCATTAACTGTCCTGGAGACCACCAGTAGCTGCAGATACAAGTTGTGAGTATGCTGGCTCTCACAGGATTGCCCAGGAGGTGGCATGTATTCCTCTTCTCCTTCCTCATCTTTCTACTAGGTAGATACTTTTGCTTTTTTGCCTTCCCTCTCTCCCATGCTATGCTCCTTGTTCTTAGCTATTTCACCAGACCCACATTCTCTTCCAAGCACCATTGCATGTTCCGGAGTCTTTTACATAATGCGAGACACACTGATATAAAGGACTTCTATCTGAAGCTTAGGACACTGTATTCCTGTTCTGCTTTCAGGCCTATTTAATGGTAATGAAGTTGTGCATGGATAACAATTGATTAGGACTTCTTTTTTTTTTCTTAAAAAAAAAAAGCAACCCTGCAAGCAAAAATGTTGGCAAGGATCAGTGATGCTACTGAAGATGTAGCTAGACTGTTTTACAAAGAAGAAATATGATCTAATGATATGCCAGCAAGTTGAAAATCCAAGTAAATTGTTTTGTAATCAGTAGCCTATAATACTGCTCTGTAAAGAAAATCTGAAATTAACTGAAATAAATTAGAGAGGATGGGATGGCCTAAGCCTAAGAAGGGCTCCAAGTTTAGGATTGATTTGCTATGAAAACAGTTTATGAGCTAAAAGTATTTGAGGAGGAGTTATACTACTTCATCCCAATGTATGTCTTAGGATTTTCCTTTGGCCTCAAAGACAGGATGTATTGATAAGTTTATTCATAATGTGAAAAAGTAGTTAAAAATACAATACATTGTTACCTTTTGACAAAAAACTCAACACATGACTTATTAAAAAGATTCTAAGTACCTTTACATTCGTACATAGTGTTTACTGTGAAGTCTAATGGGATTTTAAGAGAGGAAAATTGAGGCAAGTAAGAAATTCATGCCTTACCTCAAACAGAAGTAAGGTTTTCATAGTAAGATTAGTAACAGTTATTGATGATGAGATTTAAAGGAATTGTCCTGGCTTGTTCTCTCACAAACTGCTTGTGTAATCTTGGACAGGTTTTGAAATCTTTTTGCCTCAGTTCCCCATTTAGAGAATTCCTCATAGAAAATAAGAGGAATTTTTTCTTTCTTGTTTAACTAAACCTTTCAGTAGGTTATCAATATATACACACACACAAAAACATCTTCTCAAAGCTTTCTCCATTTCTTTTCTAGGGAAGTTCAAGCTGTTAAGTCTCAGGATTTCAATAGAAATAGAGCGATTGAAGCTATGAGGCAGTCATTTTCTGCATGATTCCTTTTCTTTCATTTTAAGGGAGAACACCTGAAATTCTGTTAACCAAACTGTCTGAACACTTAAATGTATTCCTTGGTGTTGTAAAGCGTATGTACACATGTAATTTCATCTTTGGATGTTAGATACATGAAGCTGTTTTCGGTGGAAAGTGCCACTTGCTTGTGAGTAAGGTAAAAATGACAATGCAAAAGTTAAAAAATAAAGGGTGAGTTCAGCTTTGTTAGGCCATTTCCTTTTTAAAACTTCTTGATGTGAAATTCTAGTGTGGCTGACATGGACTGATGAAAATGTAGCCTGGTTGATATGGGCTGATCTGTGCCACTGTACTGGTACTTCCCTCCTTTGATCCAAGACACAAGTATTCTTGTATAGACAATAATAATGTAAAGAACCGGAACTACCTTTCTTAAATACAGAGGTTTGTGTTTCCTTTTTGAAAATGGAGAGTTATCTTTATTTAAAGTAAACATGCCCATAGTAGAACCTATAGTCTAGTTTCTAAATACAGATTCAATGTGATTGGTGTCAATTTAGTATGTTTGGAAGGAAAGAGGATGTGGCATAGAATGTCAATTAACCATTCTTTTTAATAAATCTGAGAGTGCAGGTTAATGTTACAGATGTTTTCTAGCAGCCAGCATCAATAGGTGAAAGACTAACTAAGTAGGGAAGAAAACCTCTGACTGTGAGTGGAGAAGAAGATTTAACTAATGTCACTGTATCCTGCAGTATGTAATTTGACATAAATACATAGATACATCTCCTAAAACTTCTGTGTGTTGAAAGGGAAGAGACTGGAGGTCATCCATCACTATGAACAAAACTAACTCAGGCAGGAACAGGTTGACATATTCTGTTCCATAACTTTGTTTTGTACTAAAATGTATCTTAATATTAGGATTCATCAGGTTTGGCTTAAGGTTGCATTAACTGAAGAAGGATGTCTAGAAGTATTTCTGCAAGGACTTTCTTCCTGTTTTCCTTATAGTTGTCTGCATATGATTGGCCTCAAAAACACAGATTTCCCTAGAGGTCATATTCTATTTCATTAGCCTAAGAGGCATTTTGTGTATATTCAGTATTATTTGAAATAGAATTTATGCTAATGCTTACCTCTATTTAAAAACTGGTATTTTCGCAGTCAGTAGATAATGGTACAGGTATATAGAACTTTGAATATCTTTCATAGAGCATTGCTGAAATAATGGAAGCTCTGGAACATAACTGTCATTTACATATCACTTTCACAGCTTCAGTTAGTTGTTTCCTCTTTAAAATAAGCAAAGCATTCACAGGTTTTCAACCATGTGTTACTGTAATATCAACAATATCAATAGGAATATCATGTAATGTGAATGTCAGCAATGTATTACTGTGCTCATGTTGTGTAAGCTGTGGCTTCAAGAGTGTGTGGATGTGTGCACATGTGATAAGTCTTTGTTGCATGTACTTGCTACTGCAACCAAATAAAAGAAAAAATCTTCGCTAGTCAACAGTTTTTCCAAACCCAAGTGTATTGGGTGCCAGCTGAACTGGGGAAGAAAGTGTAAATGAGGAAACTAATGTAGTGATTTGTAAAGCTGAATTGCTGCTGATAGTATAACAATTATTAACACATTTCTTATCAGTGTCCTTTTGAGGATTTGTGCTTACTGTAAGGTAGCATAAAAACAGTCTGTATAAAAACATTTAACTTTCATCCAAAAATGTGATCAATGGTAATTTTGCTGATTCTCTAGATAATGCGAATTACTGAGGTATGTGAAATGGTACTTCTCTATGTGGTGTCGTGTCATGTGTCAATCCCCCCTCTCCCCCCCATCAACTCTGGCAGTGGGAGTTAATTTAAATCCATAGGAATTTTCAGAAAGCTGAAAAGCCCTTTAAAGCATGATCCATGATAAATGTTATAGAGTGAGAAGAATCATGCCATGTCTTACTTTCAGTTTTTTCTAAACCTGTATTTAGAAGTAGTTCCAGTGATGCTGAGAAAAAGCTCTTAAGATATGAATAAAAAACCCAAGGTGTATCAAGCAGGACTTGTTTTTCCTACAGCTTTAGGAAATCTGCTGTATAAATTACTGTCAGATTGCTTTTTCTTTTCTCTTCAGTGTTGGTTTTTTTACATGCATTTCAACATGACAACTTGACATTATAATAAGGGGTTAAGATTGTAACCATTCTTTAAGCAGTTATTTCATCTCTCTTCTTCCCAAACTGTGTTTTAATTTCCATTATCAATTTTTGAAACTTGAAAAAAGCTTGTTTGTGTTCTTACCCAACAAAAAACATGTAAAGAGATTTTGCTTGGAAATAGAAAAAAAAAAAGGTACTCACATTTAAGAGGAAATCATTAAAACTTAACTTGGTAAAAATTGTATCTGTAGGAGTTTTCAAAAGAAAAATCATAATATGGGCTGCTACTGATCTCTGTCATTCAGTAACTTGTATCCAATTAAAATAATCCAATTTATGGAAAACGACATAAATTAAGTTGGTCGTGTGTATCTTTCTCTTCATCCCCACCAGTAAAAAACAATGAAAGTTAGCAACTAAAACACTGGAAGCCTACTCTTGTAGTACTGGATCTAATGCATGGATTGTTAGTCTAATAGTTGACCTCAGATAATGACCAAGTACCATAATGTTTCAAAGAAAGCAAAAAAAACCTTGTGTGCAGGTTTCATTGTAATCTTGAACTGACTCATTTTTGGAGAAGTTGTATTGTGTCATACTGCGTTTCTTCTAACACAACGTCTAGTATCCTGAGCATCAATAAGCTGAGTATGGGGTAAGATTAAGAGCAGGGCAAGAATAAGTGACACTTTCCACTTATTCTTCCATCCTCCAACTGTTTGCAGCTCAGTGGCTTTCTGTGCTGAATGTGGTTTCTTCTTGCTTAGTAACTATTAGCAGATCCCCACCCCATCCCCCCAAATGTGTCCATTCTCCTCCTCAGCCCATGTAGATTTTTAGTGCCCCAGATCCTTTCATTCAGTATTTTCCTTACTTTGCTAGCTGTTGCTTGAAAAGCCACCTTCTATTTTTTTCTTTCCTCCTAAATCTGCATCCTACTGTCATTTTTTTCCTAGAAGAGAGTGCCCAGTTGATGCCTAACCATCATCTTTGTTATTCATTATATGAATATGCTCTTCCAAATTGCCTCTCTTCTAAGCTGAAGAATTGAATACTCAATCTTCCTTGCACAAAAAGTGTTCTATACTTTTTGCATTTTTCCCCCTTAATTTGCTTTGTCCTTACGTGCATCCCAGGACATCTGCTGTTGGATGAGTACCCAGTTAGTGTCAGAGACAGCATGCTAGACTAGATGATCTTGGTCTGAGCCAGTGTGGTTATGCTTAAGTTCTTCAACAGCCTGTGCTGTTGTCTCGTACTGCATATTGTATAAACAATACAGATGGTGAATCTGAGGGTAATTCAGAAAAATACATGCAGAAGAAAGAAGTCTGTTCTTCCACCTACGATAAAGTTTACCAAGGTTTATGTTTAAAAAGAACTCTTCATGTGTTCGTTCAATGCTCGTGTTTGGGCCAACAGTTTGACCACACTGCTGCTCAGTTCTTACAGAGGTTTTGCTAGAGATTTTTACATACGGTATCCCAATAACAGAGAAATTCTAGGGATCTTACTTGTGCAATGATGCTCAGTGTGTGTTGCTCATTTCTTTCTATCCCTTCCATTTACAAGTAAAAGAAAGTGATGCAACAAGACTTCTGGCAGGTTATATACAGGCAGCAAAGACTTACAAGCTGTTCATATCTGACAAAAATATTTAAGATTACCTTTGTATTGTTTGTTTTTATTCCTCTTACGTATCATTTTAGCTTTTGTCTTCATAGTGAACATGTAATTTTTTGTTTGGCCAAGGCTCGTGGAAGGAAGAGAACCGTTTGACTCTATGTACTTTGCTTTCTGAAGCATTTAAAATACTGTTTGTGGGGTTTTTTTTGTTTTGCTTGGTGGTTTTTTTTGATAGGCATTCCAGCATCTGTACTGTCACTTTTTTAGTTTATTAACATTACTGTGGAAGTTGATATGAGAGAGTTACTTAAGTTCACAGCCCTTAGGCTTTTAAGTGTGACTCCTGATTTTTAGGATGTCTTCATTAATGAACATTTTTCTCCTTGAATTAATTTCTGTCTTACAACTTGTAAACTGTAATTTAACCTACAGCTTCAGGTCAAAAAGCTCCTTCAGGTGAGGTTATAGCTATAAAACCCCAGGGCTATGCCCTGTTTATTAAAATCAATTGCATATTTAAAAAAAAAAATCATTACTGTATAATCTAAATCTCTAGGATGAAGTTCCAGCTGTGCAATTTTGCTGTCATATTTGCTGTTTTGTCACCACCTTTCTTTATAGCCCAATGATATGATGACCACTGAAAATCAGGATACTTATGATAAATCTTACTTCTTTGAGGCATTTCTAGTCATGCCATAATGTTTCAGGTGAGGTGGCTAGAATTTCATTCAATTTTGGATTTTTTTAATTTAATAGCTTAGAAGGCTCTTCTTGCCTGTGTTAGAAAGACAGTGGCACAAGAGAGAAAATGAAGGAATTGATAAGTTGCTGTATGTACCACATTTGCTACCGGTGTGTGACTATCTTGCAGGTATTCAGGAATATTTTGTGGATGCCTGATTGTGGGCATTTTTTTATTTTAATGTTTCTATTCTGTTAACTTTTTCTGTTAGTGCAAAATGATTTTGATTGCTGTGGTCTCTGTAGGAGTGATAAAGGTTTCTGTCATTCTCTTCACAGAAGAAAAAATGAGAGCTTGCTTATTTATTTATTTTTGTGCTCTGCAATTTAGAGACTCTAATCAAGACCAAAGTGCTGCCAACATGATAGTTGTCCAACTACTTTATACCAAATTTATTTTAATATCCAAATACAGACACTTTATTGACCAAAATCTGAGCTCTGAGCGGTGAGAGGAAGCATTAATGTCTGTATTAAGTACTCAAATTTCTTTTGCATATGATAGGCTCTTGTTGCACACAAGATCAGGAGCATAACGTGTATGTTTCTTGTGAATGGGGAGATAGCTTTAAAGACTGAATTAATTACCTGGATATTTTCAGTTGGGTGTCTTTTGTCTCAAAATCTCCCTCTCTATCATGTATATTAATACAGAGAGAAACATGTTCTTTGATTTAAGAAGTTACAGTGTGGGTTTCCTTAACAAATATCAATTTATTAGTGAAGTGTGGCCGTAACATACTCATGCAAAACAAAGAAATGCATAGTAAAAGATTATAAAGAGATCAACATGGTGACCTGAATGATAAATCATACTGTGTTATAAAAAGTGCAAACAACTGTTTGCCATGCAGTATTTACTTCTAATGTTGGTAAGTAATTCATATCTATAGAAAGTATAAAAATTGCTGAAGTGTTGTTAATCATCTTATTTTGGTCTGTTGTGACAATGACAATTTTGTATTGCTTGCATTTCTATTATGATAAAATGTATGACATGTAAAAGTGTCAACAATTTGCAAATCCTTCATCCACTTTCAAAATGCATTTCATAGAGGCAGGTCTGTCAAACAAACATATGGTATCTCAACATGTCATGTTGTGGGTGATGAAAGATTTGATTTTGGGGAGTCTTGATTATTCTCAATTCTTTTGTAACAAACAAGAGTGTGTTCTGTGTCTTCCTGTATCAAAGCTGCTACAGTTTTCAGTTAGTTGAACAAATGTAACATTTATGTTTTGAGTTCAACCAGTGTGTGTTTTCCCTTTTCAGAGGAACGCCACTTAAATTAAACCACATTGTGTGTGTCTTGTTTTTTATTCTCAGAAGTTATGTTGCTGACAAACCCAAATAACTGCAGAGGATTCAGTAGACTACTGATCAGTTGTTATGTGTAATGAACAATGCTTAAAAAAAGGATTGTCCATAATGACCTTGATTATACACAGAAAAAAATCACTGCTGGTACTTGTACAGATAAATGATGGTGGACCTAAAATTTGAGGCAGATGCTTTTTGTGTTGAACTGCATATTGTAATGGAATAAATCTGGAGCACTCATTTCATTTGGGTGTTTATCTCCTCCCCATTGTCTCTGTGTTAGTATGCCCAAATATTAAATGTTAGTGAGCTGTATTTTATGCACTAATCTGCAAGTGTTTAGAAGAACTCTCAGATGCTACACTGGAGCAGGAAGCATGTTTTTATTTTCCTACTTCATTTTAATTTGATTATTCCTGCTCAGATGGAGGATGGGGCAACTCTTTCTGCCCCACATGGTCAAAGTTCTATGACAGAGTAGTGTTTTTCAGCAATGAAAGTGTAGAAAATTGGTAACATTTGCTTTTGTGAAAATTTTTATAGTATATTTCAGAAGTGTGTGAAAACAGTGTTTGATAATTGTTCACCACCTATGTGTTTATACAAATAGTATTTTTTTCTTGTTTCCCCTGCTTTTCTTTGACTAAATCAGTGAATTAGAACGAGGGACCCCCACACTGAAATACTCAGCTGACTAAGACCTAGTTCATTCAGATGGAGAAAATAAGGGAATATCAGAATCCAGCCATTACCCCAGGAGTGTTCTCCTAGATCTGGCTGCTTCAGATGTCTTCATGTGGTGGGTGTAGTGGTATCCAAACAAAAACTACTAAAAAATGCAAACAGTGTTTGCATAATGTTCCCTGCATTGTTAAATTCAGTGGAATAACAGTAGTTTTTATGCACATTCCTGTGAAGAGCAATGGCTTAAGAAGTAGTGAATTTATTAAAGGGTCAGTGTTGTCAAAATGTTGGTTTCATTTAGTACCTTCCCACTACAGGTATTCAACAGCAACCTGCTTGACACCAGCTATGAACTTTGAGTTGATTACCTGTCACATTAGAAAGGCTCAGTCTTGCCAGAGTGATCCTGGGAAAGACAGACACGTGCAATAGCTCTACCAGCTGTTGGTGTCAGAGCAAGGTTTACTACCAGAAAAACTAGAATTAAAAAATGTGAAGGAGGGTGTGTGGAAAAAAAACTAACGTCCCCCACCCACACTGGTTACTCTTGCTCAGTGATCCCTTAAAAATGTGCCAGGATCTGTAGGTACGTCTATTTGTATGTGTTTAGTATGTCATGTACAGCTGTTTTCAGAATGTATTAACAAATCCTTGGTGCTGTCACTCTGCCCATGCTGCTTGCATCTTGATTTGGAGCTCATCAAACTATAAATAAGTAGTTCTTGATTGTTCTGAAGTTCTGTCCTGTATATGTTAATAAAATTTACAAAAGCATATGCAAAGGTAGGGAAACACAGTAGATTTTCCTTCTCATTTACCATCACTTTAGGGGGGGTAAGTTTAAATTCTGACTTAAAATGTAGCTCTGTAAATCTGAGATACATGACTTCAATTTTCTTTGTAATTGTTGAATATGAGGTTTTGATGAGAAATTATTAAAAACAGCCTGTGGAAAAATAAGGATTTTCAGTTGGTTGGACTGTCTGGTTTTTGAGAGATTCTTAACACTCTGAATTCAATGAGTATTTTCTGGATTGCTTGTTTTATAGAACCAAGATCTTATTTCTTGTATTGATGTGCAAGCCTAAGTGATGTTTTGCATGTGTGAAAACAAGTCATTAAAGCCATTCAGTTATAAACTAGTCTGAGACCTTTGAGGACACAACATGTAGATTGGAATTTGGTACCCTGGCTGATTTCTGTACTTAAAAAGAGAAGCCTTACTGTGCAGCACAGTGTTTAAAGCATGCACAAAAATACTGCAAGAATGGTGATTGATAAGGCAAGTGTGGTGAACATTAGATCATTGCCCTTTCAAAATGCCTTAAGACTCCTCTAAACAATCAAATTATTTTAGCCTGGCATTTAAGTGATCCTTAAATTAGTGGAAAAACATTTGAGAAGTACTCTTACAGAACTGACATGCAATGCAGAGATAAATTTATCTATGCATAACCCCTTCCTTGCTGACCACCCCCTCCCTGCCCCACCACACCCCCCCCCAAAAAAAAAGAAAAAGCTAAAGGAATAAAACCCAGTATTTGGACATTACTTGGTCCATTGTCCTTAAGAGTAGGATGGATAGATAAAGTACTACTGGCACATATTTGTTCAACTTGTTCTTAATTGCCTGCCTGATGCAGGTGACTTCTCAGAAAGATTTGATAGATATTTCTAGATTTCTTCTTCCTAGGTTACCTATCACTCTGGTTAGCCAGTCTGGCTGGATCCCCCCCTCTCCTTCACAGTATCTGTCCTAAGTCCTTACTCCTTTATCATCTGCTTCCCTGTTGACCCAGTGAGGATTTTACTCCTCTTTCGCTTGGCAACAACCCTTCACAGACATGAAGGCCCTTACGACTTCTCTATCTTCTTTTATTCAGGGTTAATGATCTTTTCAGCCATGCCTTCTAGGCTGTTTATTGTGACTTCCATCTAGACTCCTTAAATGGCCTATTTCTGCACAAAATTGGATGCAGTACTCTAGACTGAAGGTAATGAAGGGAATCACCTCACATGTGAGACTTACTCTTGAACATACCAGCTGTATTTTTCCTGTATGCAAATGTGGTATACTTCAGACACTACTTTGTCTGCTTTTTGAGACAGATGCACAGTGTGTTATTAAGTTCCTAAAGACATTTCTGCGTATGTGCTACTTGGGACCTTCTAGATATTCTAGTTAAGATGTTGCAAGTGATAAATTAACTGCTTTATTTATGCTCTTGTCCATACTAAATTTTCTTAACTAGATGTCTTTTTATTAACTGTGGGTGGTAACATAAGAATCCCTTCTTGGACCTCATGTGGTAAACTGTTCTAGACATAAACCTAGGAGGTGGCATTTCAAGATCATCCCTTTTTAATATTGGAAAACTTTTGCAGGTAAGTGTTTTATTACATACAATAGGCCATGTTATAGAGTGGAATAGATCATTATCGATAGAATCATAGAATCATTTAGGTTGGAAACCAGGTCCTTCTCCACTGGGCAGCTTTCCAGACACTTTTCCCCAAGCCTGTAGTGTTGCAGGGGGTTGTTGGGACCTAAGTGCAGGACCCAGCACTTGACCTTGTTGAACCTCATAGAACTGACCTCAGCCCATCCATCCAGCCTGTCCAGATCCCTCTGAAGAGCCTTCCTATCCTCTGGCAGATCAACACTCCCACCCAACTTGGTGTCATCTGCAAACTTAATGAGAGTGCACTTGATTCCCCTCTTCCAGATAATTGATACAGATATTTGGCCCCAGTACTGACTCCATGGGAACTCCACATGTGACTGGCCACCAATTGGATTTAACTCCATTCACCACAACTCTTTCAGCTGGGCTGTCCAGCCAGATTTTTACCTAGTGAAGAGTAAGTAAGCAGCCAGTTTCTCCAGGAAAATGCTATGAGAATCGTTATCAAAGGCTTTACTGAAGCCCAGGTTAACAGATGCATGGTTTTATTTCAATTTTCTTTAAAGGGAATTCAAATCTGGCGTCTTATGCCCTGCTGGCAATCAGCTAAGAAATGTGAAAGCTGGTGTTAGGTTAATGAAAAACATGATTATGTGCCTTTACTAAGCATCCTATAGTGACAGGACAAGGGGTAAAGGGTTTAAATTGCAAGCGGGGAGGTTTAGATTAGATATCAGGAAGGAATTCTTCATGGAGAGGGTGGTGAGGCACTGGCACAGGTTGCCCAGAGAAGCTGTGGATGTCCCACCCCTGGAAGTGTTCAAGGCCAGGCTGGATGAGGCTTTGAGCAACCTGGTCTAGTGGAAGGTGTCCCTGCCCATGGCAGGGGGGTTGGAACTAGATGGTCTTTAAGGTCCCTTCCAACCCAAACCATTCTATGATTCTATTTTTGTTGGCTTATAGCTACCTGAATTCTCTGAGAAATGCTATTAATCTGAGTGATTCTCTGAGTAATAGGTGGTGATTTCTGGATTGGGGAAAGGGTGCTGGAGAGTGTTCACTTAGCTGGATGGCTCTCTTGGCTAAACAGCTGAGGCTCAGAAGCATGTTTGCCCAAGGGAATACTGTCCTGCCGCTGACATTCACTGAGAGGCGCTAATGAGCCAACACAGCCAGCAAGCTGCTAGGGTTAATACAGTTATCTGTAGTGTAGATTGGTCTTTAATTAAATTTCTTAATTAGGCTAAAATCCAATAAATCTAGAAATGGTAATTAGCAGCTGCCAGGTCAGAGGACAACTGTTTTTTAACTTGTTATCCTGCCTCTGTAATTTAGATAAGAACTGAGCTGAACAAAAGTTCTTGGATCTCTGCTCATGATTTTGTCAAAACACAATTACCTGTTCATGTTGGTTTAATCCTGGACTTATTTTGGAGGCCATCAATTATTAAAAAACCCTAATGACTATAAATATGTCATGTTACATAAATGTATTTTTAGTGCTGTATAAGAATAGCATATTAAATATAAACTCTTAACCTGGATTACTATTGATCAACGTATTCATATTATTTCATAATTAAGTGCTTATTTCTATCTTAAAAATCTATGGTGCTACTCCTCAATCAGGACCTTGGTTGTAAAAGTTCAGGCATCAGTTTTCTCAATTTTAGCAGTTTCTTACGGGGATGATGCAATAATACTTACAATTTTTTTTTAATAAAACTGCTCCTTAGGAAGAATGATTGGAGATATTCTTCAGGTTACAACATGCTTCCAAAGAATGGTTTAAGTGGGCTTATCCCTTTTATTTCATGCCTCCAGCCTTTGGAATTAGAGTATATTTCCCTAAAATTTCCAGATACAATTGCTGAGTTTCATGGAGCTTAGATTAAACAAGTAGTGTATGCATATAAAAATAAATTCTGTGTGTGTAAATCATGTTCTCCTCCCTCTGCAAATATGCTGATGGCTTGCTTGTATCGATACAAAGTCATATTTTATAAACATCAAAACCAAGACGGAAGGAATAATTTATCCTATTGTTGTACATCAGCCAGAGGAACTTGTAAGATAAAGTGATGACTTGGTTTCTGTTACCTTCTGGGTGAAGTAACACTAATAAATATCAATTATCTTATAGGTAAATTATATTTTATTCCCAAATGTTACTGCTTGACTTGGTATTTAAAAATTAATGATAATTGGGTTGCTGTCACACACAGTGTATCCAGTAAAACCTTAATTTTTTTTTTCAAATTCTAAAACCAATTTCTCCTTTGTGTGTTGTGTTCAGTGGTCTGACATTAATTAACTTTGAAATCATCAAATTTGAGATACAATAACATTTCATACTTAACAATGTTCCAGTAAAAAGTTTAATTGAATTTTGTTTGTTTTACAACAGCTGTTATGCTTTCGGCAAAAAAATTACCATAGTTACAGAATATTTTGAAGAATCCCACAAGGATTTTAAAAAGCTGCTAGTTGAAAGTTGGTTGTATGATGTCAGAAGAAATTTAATGCATGTTTGCTCAAGGTGATAGATGTGGAAATTAAGAACTGTGGTGTCTACTAGATTTAAATTATAATTGATATAATTTAGGTTTAGTGAACAGCTTAAAAACCTTCAGAGTGTGCTGAACCAAAAAGAAAAACTCAACACTCAGACCTATTAGGCACGGAGGGTGGTAATTAGCACTCTAATGCCCCACTACCACATAAATGGTAAAGTCCGGAGCATTAGTCTTCTGTAAGCTTACCTTCTGACAAAGGACATCTGTGCCAGAAATTTAAGTTCAAAGTGTACATCTATCCATTTTAACCCTTTTAAGGACTTCTAAGTGACACAACATTAAAACATAACATTATGTTATGTTTTCCTGGTATAAGCCAGCTGAATTGTATCTAAAGACTGCATCCCTTTTACACAGCTTCTTCTATATAATTGATCAGCAACATGTGCACTTCTGCTGATGGTTGCACTTTCCTTGACTTTATAGTTCCATTTTCCCTAATAAATATGGATACTTTGATGCAGTAGCATGCATATGCTAGTTCTCTTCTGCTAGTATATCTTTGCTGACTCAAGCAGCAGTCTATTTCATCTGAAACTTTATTTGCTGGGAGATGTTTATATAAATACACAGTAAAAAAAGGGTGGTATAAAGCCAAGTGATTTATCAAACATGGGAAAACCAAAGAACAAAACCAACAAACAAACTAAAACCAGATAAAGGATTTCTCAGAACATTTCTGTTCAGTATTCAATTTATAGTTAGTAATGCAATGTGCATTTTTTTTTTTCTTAAAGCTCATTATTTTATGCTTTATTTTAAAGTTGGGGCTATAAAGAAAGTGAAAAATAAATTAATAACTTTAATGGTGTCAGGGAAACAGATCAGGTCATAGTTAGTGTTGCAGATAAGATGGTATATCTCAAAATTAACTGAGTTATGAATAAAAAATATTTGGTATTGCAATGAATTTGACTTGATATTTCCTGACGTAATGTTAGAATAATATTGATTTCAAAATTAACATGTTATACAGCAAACAATTCTAAAGCAACTTTACACTTCTACTGGAACTGAGTTTACTCCTCTTCCTCCCCATCAAAAAAAAATTAGTAGGGCAGCAGGAAATTTAAAATAAAAAGAAAAAAGAGTGTGTGTGAGAGTGCACCAGTAAGAGAAAGGGGATGGTTCACTCTGCACAGGTGTGGAAATGAGAGAACAGCACTGAGCTGCTGTTAAGGCTGCTGAGCTTGAACTTCATGAACTGGCAAAGTGAAATAAGCTGACCTATGGTAATGCTGACAGGCCAGCAAGAGTTTTAAGCTCAGCATATGTCACAATGGTGAGAGCTGCAAGGAACTACTTTGTGGATGTGTTAGAAGGAAATTTGTGTCTGTTCTTGGTGGCCACACTCATGTTCCTGAAAAGTGGGTACTTTGCACGTTGAAATGCCAAAAGGAGTGTAACAAACGTAGGAAAACCCATCCTGCTCAGGGTATGTCCCCTGTGCACTGTGCCCAGGGGCTGGCTTCTCCCAGGGTCAACACCACGGACCGTGGCGGTTTTTCCGGGGGCATTCCACAT
>NW_010243416.1:20002-63197 GCF_000690775.1 Eurypyga helias | reverse complement strand
TCCTGCTGACCTTTGTGAACACAGACGTAATGCTGTGGTGGAGTCTGGGGCTGAGAGACCAGGATGTTAGGCATCCCGGAAACTGACTTTTCCTACCAAATCTGTAGCCATTTCTGAACATCATTTAATGGTGGCATCCTGCTTTGCTTTATAGCATATATGTTACTATGTGTATGTACACTTACATATATAGAGAGAGGATAAAAATCTGTAAAGAGATGAAGGAAAAAAGATTTCAGACACCAGGCTTTGGGAGGTGTGTTTCTACTTTTATTTCCTTCATGGAACAAGATTAGTTTTTTTACTGTATCTTGAGAAGGCTGTGGCAGCCATATTTTTAGGACACTCAGATTTTCCCAGCTGGTATTTCCAGCTCCTGCTAGGGAGGCTACAAGCTGAATTTCATGATATGAAAGTGAAGGCAAAGCTCTGTTAAAATATAACTCAATCGTTTCCCATCTTTTTGTTCCTTAATGACCAAAATTGCTCCAACATGTTTTCTTCAATCCATGTTCATAGATGTTTAGTCCTCAAGAAAGGACAGTGACTTTTTATACTGGCAAGGCAATCTTTCTAGGCAGGGACACTTGCTTAGCTTTTGTTAAATCCAGCTGGTGCCAGTGGAAGAATTAGGCTAGGTCTTGGACATGCAGTCTTTTAATTAGGTCTGAAACACAAGCAGCAATCTTCAAAGACCAGCTTATGCTGAGCTGAGAAGACTTGTTCTGACTTAATTAGATATATATCAGCCAGAGCATCTCTAGAAGAAAAGGTATTTAGTACTGGTGGCATACAAAGGATAGTCACGTGATGAGGAGGATGGAAACAAATGATGAGTTATTTGTCTTCAATGGGAAAGGCAGGGAGACTTCATGCTCTGTAAAACATGAAGATGGGAGAGGAGATGAGGCAGATGGAGAATACAATCTAGTATATTTAAAACAAACAAACAAACCAAAAACCAACCTGTATTAAAGTTTGTAATTTTGTTATCCAATAGTCTTAGACGTTTTTTTATACGTGAGGTGTGGCTTTGCTGCTTCTATGGAATTAAAGAACCAAAAATGTCAAAGCCTTTGTGCTTTCTATGCATAGGAATACCTGAAACAGGGCTTGTAGTATTCAGTTTGAGAGACTGAAAAATCTACTGTAGATAACTTGCACTTATCAACATATTGTGATTATCTGTTTTAAGAAATAGCACTAGCCCTTTGCACCTCTTTATATCAAAATACCTTTTGACTGGTAGATGCATTTTCAGTAATAGTTGTAAAATTCTATAAGATCTGTTGTGAAGTGTGCCACTGTCAGACATTAAATTCTCATGGTAGAGACATCTGAAGAATTCAGTTTGGTAAATGTATGGACTGAAATTAACAGAGAAGTAGAATTTAACAGCCAGCATACTTACATGTTACTGCATCCCTACAGCACTCCCTTATGGTGCTCTTGGTGAAACAGTGGGAGAGGGATGTCACTCCAGTGGTGGGTAATTGCTCTGTAAAGGCACCTGAAGGGTGTTTGGATTGTTTTTGGTTTTCTCCCCTCCCCCTTTACTATGATTTTAATTGGAAGCAACTCTTTGTTGATGTAAAACTAGCATGAAGTCCTTTACTGAAAGATAGTGATGTCTTTGTATCAAACAGTGCCTGTTTCAAACTGTTACGCTTGTCTTTGTTTAATTTGACTTGCTGAGGTTTCTGGGAGAATGAAACTTCTATCATCTCCTCCTGCGAATCACTTTAACATGCTGACTCTGAGCAGGAAAATATCCCTTTTATGAGTAGGTGGAATAATATGCTAACTGGATTCTGATATTTATTGAATGTTAAGTCTTTGTTGAAATCTGGAAGAGAGCACTGAGCAGCACAGAATTTGCAGATGTACGTACACGTGTCATTTTTATGATCATTATGAAGCCTTTATTGAGCACAGAGGATCTGTGTGCTTCATAACAGATACGTAACTCTGAGAAATGTAGATATTTGTAAATTTGCTGTTAGAAGTGAAGCATTTGCTAATAACATACTACAAATCTGACATCAATAAGGTTTCTGAATTTGTGTCTTAGCAGAGCTGGCTGATGCTGTTACAGAAAGCACAGATTTAACTGCTGAGCTGCAGTCCAGGCACATACACTCACTGCCCCGAGTCCTTTTCACGATTTGTTGCTGACTCACTGGCTGACCTTGAGTAAACCTCTTCCCTTGGCATACACTGCCTGTGAAGTAGAAGTACTAGCAATGACCTGTGTAGTTTTTCTTGGATGATGTGTATTTGATGTAAATTATTTATTTTATTTCATATTTTACTAGCCTTAGGCACCGTTTGTTGGCAATAAAAAGGAAGATAGGGGTATATGTACTGAGGGAATTGGGACAGAGGGTTGATGGATAGTTTGTAGGGTGGGGTATTAGATGATGGGGTTTTTTTGTCTTCCTTGATTTTAGAGTATATGCTAGTCGATCCTACAACACTGATTCAAATTTGAGTGTTGTGTTTTATAAAGGAAAAGTAAGAATAAGAAAAGCTAGTACTGAAATATAAAAATAAAATTTCTCCTAACTTAATGTTATTTCTAATTTGACTCGGTATGAGTTTTTGTCTGTGCTTAGGAATATACATTGTACAGAATTAAGAAGGCAATAGCATTATGGTGGACTGTCTCTGTAATGGGTCTTGGCCACCTTTTCTACTGCCTCTTGACAAATAACTTTACCCTGTTCAGACAGAATATATACTAGCTTTCCAAATCGTTGACCAGTTTCAGGTAGCCACTGTTCTTCCTTTTTTTGAACTAAGTTTCCAAAAAATTAATGACTTGCAAGGGTTTAGTTAAAAACCCCAACCAAACAAAATAACCCCACCAAACCAAAAAAACAAACAAAACTCACATCCCTCCCACCCCCAACAAACAAACAAAAAAACCCAAAAAAACCGAGCAGCCACTAAAGCCCGGAATTTGTCTCAAATTAGTGGGAAAATTTAAGGGAAATATTACGTGATCCTGCAAGATCTTTGTAACATTGTAAAGCAGAAGCTTATACTTTTGCAGTTGTTCACATGACATGAGCTTCCAGCTGGCAAAGATCCTTGGCATAACACTTGGCTCTCATTTTCGTTGGAATTTTAAACATACTAATTTCAAATTTTCTCTAATGAACAACATATTTTAAGACTGCTGTTAACTGTAAGGGTCTGGCTTTTAAAGGCAAGGACGGCCATAGAGTTGCAAGAAAGGTTTTATGAATAGCTTGTCAAAGCCCCTGAAAAATAAAACATATACCATGAAGTATCACTGTTATGATATAATGCAGATTTCTTATAAGTACACACAGCTATTTAAAGTGAATGCTATTATTTGTAGCAATAGTCACATGTGGCTGGTTCCAAACTCATGTTAAATGCACTGTGATGTGAAATTTTCATACATTTAATTAACCTTATCATAGTTAATTAAGCTAAATGAGTAAATTCCAGCAGGGGCTTTCAGGGTTAAGATATAAGAAAGGTTGCTCAGGCTTAGGCATCCAGTTGTTTCTGTACAGGGCGCCCCATATGTATTTGCTTGTACCCACAGAAATGCTAAATGAATGTCTTACATATTTATATACTGCACGAACTGCTGAAGCAATATAGCAAATAAACAAGCCATAGGTGAGAGAGGCTAAAAGGCCTGAATAGCCTAATAAATCTTACACTGGACTTGAGTTTAACAAGTACTCAGCCCTGAGGAGCACCAGGGCTAAAATAGTTCTTTTTAGAAACCAAAACCTTTGTTTTTCCATCATATGAAGGACTTTGGACATACAAATATGTATAATTGCCATATCAGTGACAGAATCCTTGTTCAGACTTCAAAACTACAAGCTTTCTTATATCTGAAATAGTGAGGAAGAGAGTCCATGAGTAAGCTTATATTCCTTTTGAGGGCCAGTCTAATTGGCGATCTTAAATCTACGATCTCGGTCACTTTGATAATACTGTACTGAACACTATATGTGGGAGTTGGAAGGAAAAATAGCTTTGTAAACCTTCATTGCTCCAGACCGTCTTTCAAGTAAGCTCTATAAGAGCAAGACAAAATAGCTTCAATTGCTGGGTCAGTGCAGGGCCCAAAAAAATTATATTCTGCAGGTTGAAACTGACCTGGAAGCAAACTACTGCCCATAGAGAGCGATGGCAAATCTCCCTTCATTCTTACCCTGTTCAACGAGTGACCCCATAGAGTCTGTGCATACTGACGCAGCACCAAGCAGACAGAGCAAGAGGCACCAAGCCAAGGAATGAGTTGCATAGAACTGTTTCTGAAGCCTGTGTGTGGCTGGAAACTTCCCCCTGGTTCTGTTTACCAGGCAGTAAAGACTGTATAGAAACTGTGTTGAAGACCATTAATTTGTTCTAAAGAGTTCTTGGGTAAACTTAGTGGTGTTTAAGTCTGTATATAGAAATGAATATTCCAGCAATTTTCTTAATGCACTTAACACTGCTCCTACTGTATGCGAAAGTCCCCAATTTTATCCTTTGCTGTAGATGACATAATATGGATAGTTGTATAATACTTTGACATTCCTGTCTCTTTTGCATTTATATAAATCCTATGGTAACGTAAACCTTAATGTTACACACATAAAAGTATAGTCTATTTTTCTAAAGTCTGAGAAGCCTAAGACCTGTTAGCTGTACGGAAAATATCTAGAAGCTGATTTGGTGTGAGACACAGGGTCTCATGGGGGAGAGCCACCAGGAAGTAGGTTGGCTCCTTTGACATACTTGGGAAAAAAAAAGCCCACAAACTTGTGTAAACAGCCTGAAAGTTGTCACCAGTCTCAGCTTCCAGCAAGGAAATCTGCACTGGGGAAAACATTTCATGTTCAGTGTTTTATTATTTTAATGTTTTTGTAATGTATAAAAGGACTGGTTCTTCACATGAATGAGGCTGTGTAGTCTCTGGCCATGCTCACTGAAAGCTCACTGAATCTGTTTTTTTTTTTTAAAAAAAACATTAACATGCTTGATATTTAATGAACATAGAATGTTATTCATAACTTTATTAGTTAATTATTGGTAGTAGGAGATAATTTCACATAGATAACTCTCCCTCACCCAGTTACTACTTCATCCCAGTCATCTTCATGACCAAGGAAGTTTTTGTATCTCCTTATTACATATAAGCCCCATGTAACATAGGAAAATCTATATTCCTTCCTTTTGCACACAAAAACTGTTCCCTGCAGTTTGAACACCATATTTATCACAGAACGCCTAGTAAATATTGTAATTAACTTAAATCCCAATTGTGTTTTATGGTGTTAAATCAACTGTACAAGCAAGACACACATTCTTCTGAAATACCCGCTCAAGAATTCCTATTGCTTCCTACTTCAGGAAATAAAGGAAGAACAGGAAGATTATTCTTTGCATTGACAATGCAATTGAAACAACAAGGTGGCAGGAATGATATCAATTCTTATGAATGCACTGTTGTGTGATGCACTGCCTACCATCTATTTGTAGGCCATCCATCAGGGAGTTGCAGCATAGTAATCTGCAGTAAGGCATTATAGAACAACACAGAAACAAACTTCAATTGTTGACCTAATTTTGATAGTCCAACATTGCTGACAGAATTTCAAATGAATTCCAAGGAGTGACTTGTTATGTGGATACCAAAAGAGAAAGCTGTAACACAGAGGGGGCAAGAGACTACTTTTATGTCTGTCATTGTTTCTAATATGCAAATAAAAATTCTGTATTTTGTCCCTCAAAGACATTGTTTTAAAATAAAAACAATAGATCGAAACAGATCAGGAAAGTTTTCATCAGTATTCCTGGTAGTCAACAAAGAAGTATTTGTAGGCAAGAACTGGCTGCTTTTTAAGTCTTTGATTTCTGCTATATCAACTTCAAAGTTGATGTTAAAAATAAGAAGTAGGAAAAAGTCATTCTGTCCTCTTTAAGTTTGTTCACTACATAAGGATGGAGACGGTGGTTGTGCATTTTGCTAAGTGTGTGTTGCTGAGGATATGTAGAATGGTCTATAAATGTCACGTCACAGTATTTTCTTTCTGGTAAGACTTTATGTTGAAAGGGAATGCCTCTGTGGCATGATCTGTGCTTTTTCTGCCTTGCAACATGATGCATTAACGCTGTCTTACATTGAAGCTTCAGTTTAGAGTATCTTTGCTTCCTGGTGATGCTTTTAAATACCTTTTTTTTTTTTCTGTGTGCTTTTGGTTCAGGCACAGCAGAAGGCATCACACTTTCTGGTTGTAATATGGTGTATTAGATGGAGACTGAATGGGTAAAGGTGAGAGAAAGCGATATATACTGGGTACAAGAGTGTTTTGCTGATGTGTTCTGTCTGTTGACGTGTGAAGTCTCATTCATGAAGGGCTGTGTCTATGCTGCTTTTACTTATGTGTAAATACGTTCTTTGCTCTGCTGGAAATCCTGGAGAATCTGGTACCAAAGCAAATATCACATTCTTAGAAATCAAAGATGCAGTCTTCTTGCATGTAATTTGTCTGCCTGACAAACAGATGTCTTACTGACAAATTATAAATCATAAATATTATGGATATAAATATTTAGTGTCGAAAACAAGGTACTGTAGTAAAACATCATGGGTTTTTCCAATAAGTATGCTTTTTTAACACTTGAACATTTGATGGTAAGAAGGACCCCCTTCCCTCCTTCCTCCAACCGTTGATTAGAACAACTTCTGACAAAAAGCCAGTGGAAATGCACATTTCCAATACAAAGCATTTGCCAAGCAAAATTTCTAGCAGCTACTGCAGAGACCTTGCAGGTGTGCTCAGCACTGTATTCCCCAAAATATTGCCTTTTATGTGGATCATTCTTGTCCCTGTCTACCATGTTTTATGCTTAGTCATTTTAAAACCAAAAAGCATTGTTTCCAAAAAGTCTTTAGAATGTGGATCAGCTGTACAAGGGTAAAGGGAGGGCTTCCAAAATACTGGGGGAACATACTTTGCTGCTACCGCATGCTAAGGGTGTGATTGTTGTGATTTTTCTGCTCAGAAGAGTATAGTTGGACCCTGCCTCTTGCTGTTGGAGGTGTGTAGGACAGGAGCAAGGGTTAGTACCTCTCTTCTGTGCTAAAAGGAATTCTTTTGACATTTCCCATACTCCATCATTACCTTGTAGTCCACAGATCCTGTGTGTATGGACTGTATGTGACATTACCCCAATTGACAGAGGAATTATCCTCAGCTGTTCTATTTTCTAAGAAGAAAGCTAAAATATGTGTCCACCTTAGTAATTTTTTTTTTAAACTTTCTGCAAGTAATGCACTCTGCAGAGTTAAAATGCACTATGATGTCTGAGAATCTGAGTGCTTTGACTATTCTGGGAATCTAAAGAAAGGGGTGGCGGTTGGCATCAGTGTTTCATGTCTTACCTTTAAATTAATGTTGCTGTTGAGATATGATGCTACCTGACATGATGGGATAATGTATGAGAAACAAAATTTTCAACGAAGATTCTATGTATTTAAGTTTGCAATGAAAACACCCCAACAAACAAACTTGGATACTTTCTGGCCTTTCCTAACTATTTGGGAAGTGTTGACAGGTGTTGCAAGTCATTGCCGTATAAACAGAAATAAAACCTCCGTTTTTATAACACTGAACACGTCATGTGCTGCCATAACTAATATGACTAATTTGGTGACTTTATTCTTTATTACATTGAGTGAAATCAGTAATTTATCACACATCATCTCTTCTGTCAAATTATTTCTATAATAGTTCTGGTTCTTTGAGCAGTTCGGTGGGTTGGTTTTTTTTTTTTAGGAGATATATTTTGAGTTCTGTGTGAATTTGAACAAGGGTGGTTTATGCTCTGTTTGTAGATCAACAGATAGATTTCCACAGCAACAGCTTCCTCTCTTTATCTTTCCCCCAGCAATTAGAATGTTGATTTAGCTTAGCAGTCACTGGAAATGAGAAATCAAGTATCCAGTTATTTAAAGTTATTTTTGTATTACCTTATCTTTTAAGAAGTTATAGAAAGGTTACTGAAGGATTATTGAGTTGTAGGTTTCCAGTGGTTGCTGGTAATTCGCTGTGAATAGTACTGTAACAACTTTGAGTCCCTGGCATAATTGTTTTAAATTTGCCATAGTTTCTGCAAGTTTATTGTCAATTAGTCATCTTTTTAAATCCCATTGGTATGCTATGCCACTGGAACATCCAGTTTGAAGAGTAGATATTGTCATGCTACTACACTATTTTTATTATACGTGCTATTATGACTGCAACTTGAAATTGCAGGTTCTAGATCTATGTTTCATCCTTCTCTCAAAGCTTTTGTAAACCTTGTCCTCTTTGTATAAGGAAAAGACCTGGCCAGAAATTCAGATTTTTCTCACTTCCAAATTTATTAGAGAATTTAAATGCAACTGTTAAATTCTAGAAAACTCCTTGTTAAGATTAAGAACTTGTCCTTTAGAACAATTGGTATTGTGGAATGAATAGATCTGCTAAAGCTTAGGTACATTTTTAACTGTAGACAACTTACCTGGATAACTTGTTCATTTGAAGTTGTGGAGTTTTCTTTCTTTTGAGTCTTGTGGATATTGTTCTGGTTTGTTGTCCTCTTACCGGCCCGATTGATGTCTTTACTTTTATTTGCCAAGTAAACTCTTGCATTCTCTTAGGTATTTCTATATCGTCATGTTAATTTTTTTTATTCAAATGTATTCAGATTGCCTCCTGAATGCCAGAAGGAAGCAACACAATGCTGTTTTATATGGATTAACAATATTGGAATATTGAGAGACAGGTTACTCAAAAAGAATGATGAAGAAAAAGTGAAGTCAGGCGTATCTGATATCAGAAAAATAGAGGCTTTTGGCCTCCCCCTCAGGAATCTGTTACTATATAAATAAATTAAATACCTCTTTCCCAATCTTCTGTACTACTTAAAGATGTTAACTAAGCTGTTTCAGCACTTTTATCTGCTATGATATTGCCCTAGCTGTACTCTCACTGTGTTCAGAAGTATTCTATCACAGCAGTGAATTTGGCCCTAAGGAAATGAGTATGCAGATCTTATTTTTTCTCCATTAAATACTGCCTAGATGGCTGTCTTCATTGAACAAATAAGATGGTAAGTTATTCCCTGAGGATTTAGTTTTTAAGCCACTAACAACAGAATCAACTTGGTAACCTTAAACAAACCACTAGAAATGAGTGCAATACTTCCCAGCAAAGGAAATAATTTAGGAGTTAGGTTTTTGGGACTGGTACCATTGGATGCAAGCCTGATGTATTTTATGTGAAATACAGCTTTTAGTGAAGACTTGAACCATGGGCACGGTATAGGTATATCCATCATGTTTCAGTGCTCTTCAGGCAAGGTGTCTTGCCTGGTTTCCAGTTCTGTTGCCCAAAAGGCCAGGGACTTCAATCAGTTCTGTTCTCACTTAGGAGACCTCTGTTTGGCCATATCTGCACTAGACATTACTGGTATTTGTTTGCCTTGTTCAAATCTCTTTTATTCAATCACTAACTTAATCTTCTCATAGTGTTCTCTTGTTAAAGTGTATTACTGAGGAGAATTTACTCTTTTCTGTTTTCCATAGTGTAAATAAAGGTGGTCTCATAGGTGTTTAGAGACTCTAGGAAAACTGAGGTAGATGACACTCATTAAGGAACTTTCTTCTAAGCTTTCAGAGCGGTTTTTTCCATTATGGAGATGTCTTTTAATATAATTTTATTTCTGTAAATATTTTCCTGTGCATGATAATTATTAATCCAAACTAACATGTAGTGCATATCAAAACAAAACTTTGAATACTTGTGGTGTTTTCACTTGTGATCAAAATATGTTGAAATGTTATTAAGAAATCTGAAGTTAAACCATACCAAGGCTTTGTGTTTCTCTTGATATTGGTTTTCTTTCAGGAAGGAAATTGTCATAATTATCTTCATTGTACAGGAGACTTGTACACAGACAGAAGAATAGAATTCAGGTTTTCTGAAATTCAGTCTTGTCCTCTTTTCAACAGGACACATAACTTCCTTGTGTTGATATGTTTTTGGTATATAAAAAGAACTATGGTAATGGCAAGTCTGTATGTAACAATTTATAGGCAGCACCATGACTATTTAAGCCAGTAGCCCAAACCCAAGTAACTTGTGTTGAAATGGAATACAAATTAAATGTTAGCTACTCAGACTTAACAGTCTGGATTGACTTGGTCTAATTGTCAAGTAGCAGAGCAGCTTTCATTCTGCTTTCACTGAGGACCAGCTAGCAAAACCATGACTTAGACTCTGCATGTGTGTTCTTAATAAGAAGATGCAACATTGGTAGTTTTGCAAATAGCTTATTCTGCAGCATTTTGTTAGATTTTATTTGATATCTTATTCTGTTGCATCTATTAGAATTTTTTTTTCCGTTGTATTGTTACCATCACAGCTGTTAATCAAATCTGATTTGGATTAAATCTCTTTTTTTTTTTTTTTCTCCTAACAGATGATGTCACTAATATTGCTCAAAATTTCCTCTCTGCTGATTAAAAAGGGAACGTGCCAACGGGACTAAGAGTTGTAGTGTGGAAAGTCCCAGTACAAACATACCTAGTGACTTGGCTACTTGTGCTGCTCAGTCTTCACCTCTTGAAGTTAAAATCAGACACAACTGCTTCAGAAACCTGTGGACAAGAGAAAGGTACTGTGTATTGCCAGCATGTTGGTTGTGTAGGAAGAGAATAAATCTATGATACTGATACGATGTTATCAGTTTATTAGAGACAATATCATTCAAAGCTTCAGGTTTGAATTTATTTTGTACAGAGATGGATTTTAAGCCCAACCAGATTTTGCGGTCAGTTAAATAAACCAAATCTGTACTAAGTTTTTTTTCTTTGCTTGAATATGGTTCTCTTTAAATACAGACTTTCTGTGTTCACTGAATACATTTCTTGTTGGCATAAACATCTCCTTATTTGTGATTATTCTTTATTAATTTTGTAAGGCATTTCGCCCCCTACCCGTGGCATCTAAAATGTACAGTACAGAATGTTGCTCAGTGTCTTATGTTTATCATATGCTTGTTGGACCATATGGGGAAAAGTATCAGTTTCCTCCTCCTGGAGAAGTATGTTAAGGATGACAATTTAACACTGCCTGATTTCTGGCTTTTTCATCTCGTGGTAGTCCTGCAGTGGAACTGCAGTGGTGATGCGGTTACTGTGATTAGAAATATGAGGAGAACTGGGCAAACCCCACTCTGTGTAACTCTCCTTACTGCAGCAAAATGCCATTGGCCCCTAGAAATGATATTTTAATCTGGAAAGATGTTGCAAATATAATTGGGGTTTGTCAGAAAATGGTAATGCAGTAAAAAAAGGAAAGCAGCAGTAACACAGGAAATATCCTTTCCTGGTTTGCAGGTAACATACTGAAATTGTTACCTCTGCTGCTCACAAACTTGCTGTTATATTTGGTATAGTGCACAGAGAACTCTTATTTTACATTTCTGAATGGAAGGGTAAAGTATGACCCTAAGTAAGGCAAGTACAATGGGAAAAGACAGCTGTTGAGTTGCATGATGATTACTGAAAAATTTCACAAAGAAGGAAAGACGCAAATAAAAAAAAATAGTGCACAGAACATGCCTTAGGCCCTGTCTGGGTAATATTTGCCAGTCTTCGATGACATTCAAGCACAGCTAATATTACATTAATTTTTTTGATTGTAATGCTTCACAGAATTTCTTTGTAGTGTATTCATTATAAAGCAACATACAGAGTAAAAAAATATGACAAAATAATTTGGTGTTCATCAGTGTTATAAATTTTGCTATAGATATTAATTACAGTAACTAAATTTGTTGTGAAGGCAACCAATAAACTAATGTGAACCTAAATTCTATCTTCTGTAATTGGGAGGGCAGTTCAACATTTATTGTTACTGAGTTTAACTCTTTATGGTAAATGCATGAGGAACTTGAGTCCTAAATGTACCTAAAAAAATGTTCTTCATATCTAATTAATAATAACAGGAGGTGGATGATGCTGATTTAGAAAAATAATTAAAATGCTGAACTCCCAAACCAGTTGTTAAGTATTATAACTTGGCTTTCTGCATAAGTGAATGCATTTTAATTTTTAAATATCAAAGGAATGTTATTTAAAGATTTCCCACCACCACCACCTTGTCCTTTAGTTTATCCTGATCCTGTACATCCAAACAGTTGACCGTAGATTAACAAATTCATTAAAACTTAATATTTTATTTTGCTGGCTCTGCGTAATGGAAATGAGACGCTCAAAACATGAGTGTCTTCAAGTAATGTATTTTGGAGAGTGTTTTTGTCATGTGCAAATTATCTATAAGGAGACTTCCTATTACTTGGAACTAGATTATGAAAATGTGAGCAATACTCTGGATTGCTTATGCGCACTTGCCCAGTGTTACAGGAAAAAAACTTTCCACATCTGGTCCCTATTTGTCTTATTTGATTAGTCATATTTCTTGCATATTTATTTGACTAGGCTGTTTGATATCTCCAAACTGTTACCTCAGAATGATGGTGTAAAACCAAATATCTGTGCAGGAAAAGGTGCTGTTACATTGTGCAGTTACCTGCGGGCACTTTGCTGTAGAGAAAGACAGGCTGCTTCTGTGAAAAATTAGGGTTGCTGCAGTGTTTCTGGTATAGGGCCAGGCACATTTTTAAAAAATGGCTCTTTCTTTGTTTTGCTGACTGATCGTGGTATCTGCCAAAATTGATATTTTTCCCATTTCTTTAAATTGCTGGCAATTAAATTTAGATAAACTTTTGTATTAGTCTCCTATTCCCATTTTTTTTCTTAACGTGCTTTGAACGTCATCTGTGCTGACTAACCCTCTGTACAAATATTACTTATGTTCCCAGCCATGTGATTACAGATCCATTACTCTTCACACACTGCTTGTTTCTGAATAGTTTCTCTTACTTGAAAATACAGCAAGGTAGTACATTTGGGTGCTGGTAGCTGCACAGCTGCTGGCAGAATTCCCACATGCGTTTTACCATTAGATAAGTCCGTGGCTGGTAATGGTCATGTTGAGATAAGATAGGTAATATTTCACTTAGTCATCTAAAAGTACTCCTCTGTGTTGAGTGTTTGTAAGAGGCGTTAAAAGGAAAAGTAAGCCAACTTTTCTGACACCTTGGAAAGGTCTCATATATTTAAGACTTGGTGTCCAATATTAAGCATGAGTTCTTCAGCCTATTATGAAGCTCCTTGTATATTCATAAAGGAGTATGAATGGAAAAAGAAGGTATGAACCGTGAGAAACCTATAGCCTTCATGGTATGCATTCAGTAAATAAGAGTGGGAGACCAGGAATTTGGCATTTTCTCTAGGATCTACTGTGATACCTGGTGCTTTTTCATGATAAATAAGCTCTCTCATGGTTATAGCTGTCTTTCTAGCTTTTCGTTTGTTTTTCTAAACTATTCTTTTAAAATAATTTGTAACTTCGATAGCCCTGAGTGTTGTGTTATGAATATTAAATAGCTTTGATAATGTGAATTGATCATGGTGATATATGGGAGGAAGGCATGTTTTTTGCATAGCATTGTATATATGTTGATTTCTAGGAGGATATTTTTGAAGGACACTAATTATCTCAACACCTGAACCTTATCCTTTCTGAAGGAAACCCATCTTGTGCACATATATACATACATACTATATTTATACATATTTATGCTACATATATTATGAGGAACTTTGTATTAAAGTAGTCTTAAGCAAAACCATATTTTAAAATGTGTCTTTGTTTCTGTATGATAATCAGCTTGGACAATAACAATTAATTTCAGGGTGTTGCTCAGTAGCTTGGTAGTGCAGTTCTACATTCATGTACTCTAGGGTAGCATACTAATTTTGAGGAAACTGCTTTCCATCAGACTTTTGTTTAATTCATGGAGGTGTTTCTGCTCCTTTTCTGCCTTGTGTGATCTTTTTGCACACCCTGTGTTTTACATAAAATTTGGAGTTGGTGTGCCTGAAAAATGTTACATACTGAAACACTTGATCTCCCAGCTGAGTTCACTTTTTATTTAGTATAGACTCTGTTCTGGTTTTGTGTCAAAACCTAAGCTTCAACACAAACTAGAAATTCTACCTCAAGTTTGTTTGAAAAGTTATTTCAGATGTGAACATACTTAGTATGATCACGTTTATTACCATTTTGTTTTCAAAAATGTATTAGTAGTTCTTGTGTGTGTTGGTTATAGCAGGAAACAGAAATGAGAAAAGCAAAATATGGGGCAGAATGAATGTCTCATAGGACCATACATGTGAGTATAGAAACAGCATTGAATCAAACTGAGCATCAGCCTAACAGTGCTAGTTAGCAAATATAGCCCACCACAACGAAGAAAATAAACCCCTTTCCAGTGAATACACTCTCTGGGGTCTGGATGGAGCTGTGTAGCATAAATAAATCATGAATGCCGAATCAACCAACAAGAGTTCTGATTTGTGTTGAAAAAATGCTTGCTCATCAGTTGTTAATTTGCAGATCCAGTATTAACATAGGGTACTAGATGGTGTCATTTTCAGGTATTCTCCTAAATTTTCTTATAAATACTTTTCTGTATTTATTTTAATCTTGAAATAATACATTTGTCAGCTATGAAGTCAGAAACATTTCATTAATGGAATCTCTGTGATCCTATTTACTTGAATTATTTTTAGATGTTAAGCCATTGTTTAGAGATTGTATCCAAACAAACAAGCAGATGTATTAAGCATTTATTGTCTGGAAAAAACACCATATTATCAAAATCAGAATTTTTACTGGCTGTTGAAAATCTATCACAAGTTTATCATCACAGTGCTCTGCCCTGGGGACAGTACTGGTTCATGAGCTAGGAAGAATTCTCTCTACACTTTACAGAAGAGGGATAAAAGAATATGAGAATTCAAGTTTGCTGAAGAGTGTGACAGATGAGCATGTCTGAGAAGGACTCATATGCAGACAGACTGATGGGTTTTGTAGGTGTGCTTTTAATTCAGGACCATCAGGGATGCAAATTTGTATTTAGTACTGAAGATGACCAAGATGGAAAATGCTGATGGGTGGAGAAGATCAGATTTCATTAAACTGTTTGAACAGGAGAAAAGTTTAAATTTGATTAGTTGGCAACCCCTAAACACAATCCTGTGCAGGCTTGATAAACATCTTTGCCACAACCCTGCTAGCCTGTGTGCTACTTCTGACTATTAAAACCAAAGTAAAAGCTTAGGGGAGGGAAATACTGGCTGGCTTGTGTGAAATCTAGCTTAAAATTAAGAAATGCAAAGAGGAACCAGGTGAGGGAATATACTGAGAAGTAGATGACAACTGTCCACTCTGTAGCAGACACACTGGTATTGCTTCACTGAGGAGCTTGCATTTCTGTATTGAGGAAATGCTTTGCCTTCTGGTTGTTTTAGACAAGAGGTAGATAGGGATGCAAAAGATTTTGGTACTTAGCTGTGCTGCTGAGACTTAATCTGGTATTGTTTTGCCTTCAGGATCAGTTGCACTTTATTCTATCTGTTCAACAGTGGCGGTTTAGTATTTCTGTGCTTTTCAGGAAGTGCTGGAGACCTGACTTCCCATCTTTCTCAAGTAAAAGAACTTGTGTTATGCTGCTTGCAAGAGTGCAGTTGTAACAATTTCCTGCACAACCACAATTTCATATTTCCCCTGCCTTATGTTTAGTGATCTATGTATGAATAATTTTTTTAAGTTAATAAAAGTCAATGAAAGAGGGGGAACAGGTGAAAGACGTTATACTGATGGTGGAGAGCAGTTTTCAGGTGTGCTGGATGTTATTATAACACAAGAAAAATGAGAAATTTGGCAGTAGAAGGGAGGTGCAAAGTACTTGGACATTTCAATTAACTTCCAACGATCAATCAAAAATTGAAAAGTGAGCCCACTGGTCAGGACTGTGAAAGGAAATCCATTACCTAGCTGTTTACTGTTGAAGACCTGCATATCTCAAAGGAAACATCCAGTATTTTCCTATCCTTAATCCCTTAAAACATTTGGGAAGTGTTAGTGAAGATCTTTGATTTCATGTTTCCAGATTTTGACTGTTAAAAAAATAATAAATAGTATATTTTTGTGGCATAGACATCTGAAGTGGTATTCCCTGGGAGCGAAAAGAATGTGGTCACACTTAAAAGCCCTCTATTTTCACATTGTTCACTGAAACAGCAGCATTTCAGCATTTTCCCTTTCCTGTACTAGGGCAGTGTATGCAGGTAACATAATGAGTCTTAACTTGCATGTAACTTCAGCTTTCTACTCACCCTTAGTTTTTTTTTCTTCTTCCTCTTCTGATACGCACTTCTCTTCCTTCCCTTTCTTCTGTCTGTGAGAACTGGTGGTTATGAAGAAAGAGCACACAAAAGCAGCAGATAGGACTCTTCTTTTGGCTAGTGGTAAAGTGGGCTACATCACTGAGAAGTTTAGCCCTCTTTTTTCCTTTATTAGACCCTCCTTAAGCAGGTTTGTTCTGGTATTGCCTTGCCTACCTCTCCTCGACCCCTACCACCCTGCCGCCCCACCCCATCCCTTCCTGTTTTGGAAACAGATAGTTCAGGTTTTGCTAGTGCAGCTTTGCTCTTTAACAGATGAAAAATTGTGATGTTACTGCTATAGCTATGCTAACCTTAAAGCAAAAGCAAAATCTTATTCAGAGATTCACCTGAAGTTTAGAGAGATGATGAGTGATGTGGAAAGAATAGTTCCTTTAACAATACCTATTTCCATATTTTTTGACTGAGACTTCATTAAGTGTTCCCATAAAGTCACTGCCAAGCACCCTAACTTTTGAGACTTCCCTCTGCCACCTCTTAGGGGATGAGGTGGGGGAGAGAGACAGAACTGAATACTAAGATCAGTTCATAACAAAAATTATATGAATATAGTTATACACAACAGGACATAAAGTTAAGATTGCTACTGTACCCTATTTACATGATAATGCAACTTGAATAAAGATTTTTATCCATGGTCGAAGATGATTTAAACCATTTAGACCTTATAGAGAATGTCCTTCTTTGCAGGCACCATGGGAAGAAGGAGTTTGTATTCAGAAGGAATGAAGCATAAGCATCTTTCATTCAACCACAGGGACTCCTGTAAGCTTTAGGTGACACATCTTGGCCTCCACATTACATAAAACACTGCACTTCATAGACTGTTCTCCAAAACAATATACTACAATGAAAACGATTTCCCAAAGAAAAAGTCTTAAGTAAGAGGGATAAGGGTGCTTTCCCCAGAGTGAAAAATAAACTACTTTTTAAGCCCTCTAAATGACCAAAACAGCCTGATTGTGACAGCATTCACCAGTTTGAGATACGTTGCTAGCAATGCTGTGTCCCCCATAAGGTGGATACTCCCTTAAATTGGATGTGCAACTTGCTTACTAGAAAGATCAAAATTCTGTGTACAAGTAATCTCTGTTCTATGTCTAAACATTCTTTTGTTTTTAGGAAGCTTACTTCAATATATATACATTTGTGTGCATTGACTAATTTCTGAGCTTCAGAACACATTGGGACAGTCTAATCTTGGCAGCAGTCAGTCTTCTAGTCTACAGTGCCTTGTCACAGAGTAATTCTGGAGTTTTGTGTTTATCTCTAATTGCACGTTTCTCTCTTCTCAAGCTGAGTTAAGACTGAATGTGTCTTTTTTTTTAACTGAGGGACGCAATCCTTACTTTTATCCAGATACATGTGTAAAAATCATAATTTTATTTCCTGCAAGTCTGCATGACCGCCCCATTCAACACTAAGCATCTTGGGAAAGCACATTTGTATTTCAGGTAGCCAACTTGCCAACAACCTTTCCAGCCAGCCTGGCACAGTTTTAATAAAATTTGCTGGCAGTTACTAGAAGGGTATTTGATTGGTAGCTGCCTCAGGGTGGTGAAATGTTTTCAGCTTATGGATACTGGAGGATGTTTACACAAAGAAAGTCATTAGTTCACAGAGTTTCTTCTCCTTGCTTTTCTTGTGCTTTGTCATGCTTGTGTCTCTCTTGTTTAAGCTGAGAGAGAAGTTAAAAGTTTGCCTCCAGGCTCTTGCTGTGTTAGTATCTAGGTGTACATTTTACTGTGTGTAGTGTTAAGCCACTGCACTGATCCCTTACAGAATTTTGAGAGTTGAGAGAGTAAAGAAGTTATTGTCTGACTGAATTATCCAGTTTAAATATTTTATCCCAGGTGATGCAGTTGCATCAGTCAGTCACCAGGGTCACATAACTCTGTTAACCCCAATAAGCATTGACTCACATATCAATACTTGAAATGCCAGGGTTAGCTGGCTGATTATCAGAGCTCTGTTAGCAGAAAGTTAACATCATCTGAGGGAATTGCAGTTTTGTGGGACACTAAATCTGATGATTCCTGGAAACTAAAAATTGTAAACTCATGCTAGGTTCTCATAAGCCCAATTTCTCATACCACTATTTAGTCTCTCATATTTTAATATTGTCTTCAGAATATCTTCTGGAGGTAGGCAAGTGGAATATATTTTTTTACTGAGACTGATTTGTTCAAGGTTGTACAAGGAATCTGTGACAGAACTGTAGATAGAACTAAAATCCATCAAACCTTAGCCTGTGTGTTGCCCCCACAAAATCATCTTTATTATTATCCTGTTAGATTTGAAATTAGATTTAAGCGCAGGGTGTTTTGCTTCAAGAACTTTGAAGCTGAGTAGGAGTCCTTGATAAAGCAGTGAAATGTGAGTTTGAGGTCCTAAATTCCTGAGGGCAGGTAGATACTTGTTGGGGATTCTGTGACTCTTCAAAATTTAGAAAACAGCACTTGCAGGTCTGTACAATATGTATTTGTCTCAGGAACCAAGGAATTTGGCTTTAGAAGTGGAGCATGATGGCATCTTTAAAAAAAAAAAAAAAAAAGACATGGTTTTTTATCAGCCTTTCTGTATTACTGGAATAGACAGACATCTTCACTTTGGCTACAAGTCCTGATTTTAATGAGATTTGTTGAAGTTGAGCTGGCCCTTGGTAGGTGAGGACGTTTTGTCATTAACCTGCTCAGGTTTGTATCTTTATTGTGCTGACTGATATGTTCATGCTGGGATGGAGCACTAAGGTGGGTATGCAGGCTGGCTGGTACATTACGTAGTACCTTGTAGGTTTAGTAAAGGTGATGAATTGCACACAGTAACTTTTGAGACCAGAGGGAGTGGAATCAAATCATGCCACCTCTGTTTGCTTCACTGTTTAGCTGATAACTAGATCACATCCAGATACACATTTTCTCCTTCTTACACTTACTCGACCTCTCATCTATCCTATTGATTTACAAAATAATAAAGTAAATATTCAGCATTTGATGAAGTGTTGGACTACCCCAGTTTTTCTTCACTGTGGTTCTGTCTCTCTTGGGTCATTGAATTGGGAATTTTTATCTCTCTCCCCAAGCCTGTCAATTGTCTTGCACATTTTCTACCCAGCTGTCATCCCTGAATTTTTCATTTTTTTTCCCAGTTTCAGGTTTTAGTTATTCTGGGATTTTACAATAAAAATAGTAATAACAGTGGTTTAATAACATAATTCTGAAGGAACCTTCCTGAAAAAATCAGGTAAATAACTACACAAAAGTGGTCCAGTGTAATCCAAAAGTCTAACTTCATCAGAATGATTTATGTGTGGGTTTACTGAATGAAGATATTGGAATCTGTCTCTGCAGCTGCCATTTCTCTAGTCTTAATTGGGAAATGCTGCAATATACCCCTTTGTCCTGCTCCTGTTTTTGCCCTTTAATACTATGCTTTAAAGGGCGTGCTGCTCCTCAGCGAAAGCCCAGCGATCTCTCTGCACCATGCCCAGGGTATTGTCAGAAGGGTAGGAGGCTGGACATAAGTTGTGTTAGACAGCAGGCATATTGTCAGGTCTCCTGTGTGTGCTCAGAAGAAAGGAATTGGCACAGAGATCAGAGAAACAGCTCTGCCTAGAGCTGCCTCTCTGGGGTTGCTGTTAACCCAGCACCCTGAAGGGCTCTGAATCTGTAACAGAGCTGAGTTTGGAAGGCTGTGGAGGGAGGGCTTTGTTTTATTAGTTTTTAGTTGCATTTGAAATTTGCCTTTTTGTGCTAACGTCTTTTTTATTTGTGTTACAGGGCTGCTGTTCATAGCATTTTATCTTTTATTATTGTTAGTAGGGTGATTTTAATGATATATCCACAAAACAGTGCTACAAGTGAAATTAGGTAAATATTAATGAAGAATAATCATTCATTTAAGCCAATGAATTTATTTATTTATTTTAACTTCAACAGCCTGGATCAAGCTCATAACTTCTTGAAAAAGGATTGGGGTCAAGCTTTTTGTAACTTATAGTATATCAGTGTTGTGTATTGCAGAAAAGGGGTTGCAGGGTGCATCTGCATAGGGTCTGTGTAGGGTCCAGCTGTGCCGGAGGAGTGTGGCACCAGCGGCGATCTGGTTTGGTTCCTCTCCTGGGGAGTGGAGTCAGTGCTTTCCACCACTTTTCTGTATGAAGACTATGTAATACTGTATTGTAAGGCAGCTGTACTGCTCACTGGGCACTACGCAGATGTCTGCAAACAAGCTGTGGTGTTGTGCAAACACATTCATTGTGTAATTTGCCTCTGTTTTTTGTTCCCATCCCATTATGTAAATTTGTTATTTTTGACTGTTCTCCGCTGTTTCAGTAGCTTTGACCTGAGCAGCTATAGCAACTTGAGATTATCTATTTCAGGATATCAGACAGTGGTCTTGGATATGAGGTTAGCATTTTTGCACCCAAAAGGTGGTGTTTTAGTTGTTGCAAGGTAATGGAAAATAATTAGTCCATTCAAAGTTATGTTTTTTGAACTGGTCCTTCAGTTGCTCTCAAAAATAATATGTAAAAACAGACATCTAGAGTTCCTTTTCCATCATGTAAGTATTCTGTGGTTCCTGTTCTAAATGGCTTGCAGTGACGACTGCAGGTATTGCCCCTTCTGTAAGTAACTAACACAAATTTTTTTAAAAATTATGTGCATAGTAAATTCAAACTAATATTGCTGACTAAATGCATATGTGATTCCTTTCCTTTTCCCTGCCTTGTCCTCTTCAGCTCAAATATTCCCTTTTAGTTGTGATAATTTCTTGTAAATTTAAAAACTAGCTTTTTTTTTTTGTATGGGCTACTTATGTCCTTTGAGTAGAATGAAGCCATTAATGTACTGGATGCTGTCCAATGGCCTGCAGTAGTACCAATCAAAAAATAATTGGTTTATGGTTGTTAGTAGTAGGTACACATATGCTTGAGTGTGTACATAGGGTTGAAATGAGCTTGATATCCTCTTTTTTTTGTGGTTAACAATGCCTTTGGAAACGTATTTTAATTGCATGTGTTTTAACAGATGCATACATGACACAGGCAACCAATTAGCTGAAGAAAAAATGAATGCATTGGTGAAATTCATTCTGAAACCTGCCGAACTCTAGTTCTGTTAATTGCTTCGTAAGGACTTGCAAGGCAGTGATTTGCAGTGGGGTGTTAAAATACAGCTACCAATTCCTGGGACTAATGGGAATTTTCTATAGAGATACAGAATCTCAGTAGATCACCTTTTCTAGGATGACATTGAAAAAAATAAAGGAAGCAGTTACTGTCCTTGGCTGAAGGGCTAACTGACTGACGATACTGTGCTCATCCTCAGGATATCACCTGTTATGGAACCTTCAGAGTTAGGTGTCATAAAAGCCTAACTCATGCTATGCTGGAATCTCTACAAAGTAAAGAAGTTACTGCTGTTCAGTTGTGCTCAACAGAATTACATTACTATGAGCTCCTTTTGCAAAAAAAAAAAAAAAAAAAAACAACAACCTCGCAGTTAAAAATACTTAGAGCTTCCTACTTTCCATATAGTTTGGACCTATGGGAGTATTGTTATTAAAGCCAGAATGGCTCAAGACTGTAGGCTGTGAATCTGCACAAATGAATTTGGAGCTGTTAGATAACAATAAAGATGTTTTTATCCACCAATGTAAGTTTTATCCACCAAAAAAACTACGTTACCCTAAGTGGGGTAGGATTTAAAAGAACCCTCAAAAGCTCTACTGTTATAGAAATAGATCTCTCTGTAGGTAGCTAACAAATGGGTATCTAAAATGTGACTAGTCTACAGTATACTTAGAAAATTGTTCTGATAAATGGCAATTATAGTTTTTGGCTGGGAAAAGTATTATTTTACATTCTGTAGAGATGCGTTTGATTTTATCCATTCAGTCATGTTTTGTTACATAGAACTGAGAGTTGAAGCAGGAAATGTAGGCCATCTGAACCTTGTGAGAAACGTGCCTTGGGCACTGGGAGCTATGCACATCTCTCCCGTACAGTCACTGGTTGATTATGTGGGGGTTTTAAACTGTAACATAGGTGAACCGGCAGTTACTTCTGAAGTTAGCATTGTACTTGTGTCCACTGTATTTACTACTGTCAGGTGCTAGGGTAATAAAATTTGTTTTAAACTTGAATATTGAAGATTGTGCTGTACTAAGAATGTACTTATGCCTCAGGTTCACAAGCATAATAAGGATTATAGGTAAACCATATTAGTTTCTGTAGTATTACAAAAGAAACGTTGAAGTAAAATGAAAAAACCCCAATATCTATGTGGAGGCAAAATGTCTAGAAGAAGCTTTTTAAATTTTTTTTCCCCCTTGTACCTGTATTGTTCCTTGGTGTTTCAGCTGAGATGAGTCACTAACAACTTCACCTTCACCTTCTAAAAATCATGTTGAAGCTGAATAACCTTGTTCAATTCTGAATCAAGACTGGAATGCTGGATTTTGGATGACACAATTTAGTAAATTTTTCTTGTTACCATGTTATTGTATCCACATTTATTATTTGACTGTATTTACTATTCCTGTTGATTACTTTTTATTACTGTAAAATTCAGTCTCTAAAGATATAACCCTCCACTTATTTTCATGTACTCAGTACAGAATCATGTTTGAAGACTTGCATTTTTTTAAACTGAGTTGTTCTTCATGGTTTCTGGTGAAAAATAATGAAGTTCCTTCTTTTCTTACTCCTAAGTAGTCAAAATTCTTTGATACTACATTTGCACATTTTATGCAGCAATTATTTTTTGTTTTGTTATGTTTTATTAATATTTAATATCTAGAAACATATAGGAATTCATGACTTCGTTCTAGGCCCTTCTTGCTCAAACTAGAGATGAGGTTGAGGTAATGATCAAGCATATCCTTTAATTCTGTAAAACAAATAGAAGAGAAACTGCAAGTTATGATTGCAACATTGTTCAGCTGTTTTTTTTTTTCCAGTTACCTTAGACATTTAATGGGTTTCCCAAGAGGTCTAACACAAATGGAGTAATAATTTTTTTTCATGTTAAATGTTATTATTTCTCACATGCCAATATCCCAAATTGTTGAACAGTTGAAACTGATTCAAATCCAATTAGTTTATTTCTTTTGTGGTTCTTTATTCTGAATGACCAAGTGCCCCTATACCTATTAAATAGGTATCAAATAAAGTGACTCACTTGGTATGTTCTGGAGACTGCTGAAAAAAGTGGCTGGGGCTTCAGAATCCATTACTCTTTTGTATCCTTTTTTTTGGTGACATACAAAATGTATTCATATGATATTAAAGTTTGCAATAAGTGTGTAGAACTCAGTGCAGGAAGTGGTTATTTTTATTCATGGAGGAATTGTGGGATTGTATTGTAGTGGCTTCGTGAACTTACCTCTGAAGTATCATATGGTGAATTAGTAAGTACATTGTTGGTTGAAACTGAGTCAGTAAAGTTCTTTTATATGTCATTGTGTTTACACATGTGGTGGTGTGTTTTCATCCAGACCTTTATCCAAACAGTAAATGTGGGTAGTCAACTAGAAGGGAATCTGGGCACTCACTGGTTGTAACCCTTCCAATCGGGAATCGAGATGCGTGCTCTTCTACTGTAGCACTTGTGTGTCTGTGCTTTGTGCCTCTCTGAGTGTATACAGAGGCTTTGTGTTGCCATAGTTCCTGTTTTTGAAATAGATAGGCTGGAAGATTTATCTTGTTAAAGGTAAAAATGGAAATGTTTCTATACCCACCAGTGCAGGTTGATGGTGTGGCTTTTTTGTTCATTTGGGAATTTTTGGGATGTTTTTTCCTAATGCCTTAGAGACAAGAGGGTGATTTTCTTCAGGTACAATCATTGTACAAAAGGTACAATTTTTAACTGTTGCCAGCTACAGGAAAAAGGCTGAGAACAATATTTTGAGATTCTCATTTTTAAATTCTAAAGAGTACTTCAAAGAGTAGTTCTGAACTCTTTATTTTTTATGGCTGATTTAAGCATTAAATGTAAATAATAAGAATTCTATTTGGAACCCCACATTTTCAAAAGTAAACAGTAACATTATTCTAGTACCTTACTGTAGGGCCTGATTCATTAAAGGGTTTGAGTGATGGTGACTCTGAAATAGAATATGAACTCTGCAGTCATGGAGAGACTATCGTCTGCAGTGCATAAATTCAAGCTTAGATGTTCACATCCAGTCCAGGAAGGCTGCATTTCTTCAAGAAGGAAGTCTTAAAGGCGCAGGAGCAGGCCATTGACATGTGAAAGCAGATGAGCTGATGGGGAAGACGACTGGCCTGGACGGAGAGAGAGCTTTGGTTGGAACTTGGGGAAATATAGGAGAGTTTAAAAGCTCTGGTAGAAGAGGCAGACACTTCAGGAAGAACACAATATTGCACAGGATAAATTGATAGATTATTAGGTTTAGAATGAAAGACGTCTGATATTGCAAAGCAGAACAATAGTTTTACTTAAGTTACTTTAGCAAATAATTGGCTTAGTTGGTCTTTTTTCAATTGCTTTTCATACATAAAAGAACTCCATGGGATTATTTTCAAACAGACTGAGACTTGGTATCCTGAATTCTGTTCACTTCTCTGATTGACTTGTCATTTTGAGCAAGATAACTAATGCCTCGTTTTTTGTATACCAGTCCTTAAAAAGGAGAATAAAACATGTTTAATTGGACTCACCAAATGGTGTTGGTCTGTACACACCTGAGATATTAGTTGTTGACCCTTTAGAAAGTATTTCCAAGAGAATGTATGTGATTTTCATTATAATACAATTTCTAAAATAACTTCCAGGTAGAAGTAGTTTAGAAAGAGCAGCTTACTGTTTAAAGTCAATTTAGGAGCAATTTTCTTGGAAGTATAATACTCTAGAAATGTAGTTCAGTATTAAAGTACTCTCTACTTTGTTTGCAATTTAGTGATGAAAATTATGTGGATATTTTAAATGAGCACAGGCTGTGAGTTTGGAAACTAATCCAGCATTGACAGCACTTGCTTCTCAGTTTGTTCTTGTGAAGTTCCAAGTTATTCTTAGAGAACAGCAGAGAGGGAAAAGAGCTGCAGATTAAGCTTCTATAACTATGTATGAAGCAGATTAATTGTGGGATTTCCTAATTATTGGAATTAGGCTTCTTTGTCTGCTATTGATATGCTCTTTGAATATTATACAGCTGTTTTTAATAATTCAAAATTTCAAGCTAAGAGGCATGCTGGGGAATGAAAATGAAGTTAAATATCTCCATGTTTTGGTTAAGGCATTTCAAACAGTATCAACCCTGAACATAAGCAGTTTATATAGATGATATTTTTAAAAAGTAATTTGAAGATGTTTTTCCAGTTTTGTGATACATGTTCCATATGTTCTGATGTTGTGATACTTGATGATAATTATGAATAATAGATTATAACTGAAACATTAAGGTGAGAAGTGCTTTCTTTTTACTACAGGAAATAGTGTTTCCACTGAAACACCACCAGCCTCAGTTAATTTATGGTTGTCCTTCTGCCTTTTGGGAATCCTAAGCATGGACCAAATCAGGTCTTGAATAAGATATAATTTATGGTTTTATGCTATATTCACCATAACTGTAAAGAGTTTTATTTCTGTGGACATCAGATTACAGTGGGTAGGGTTTAGGTAAGATGATGAAATATGGAGTAACTTCTTCTTTTCTGATCTATTTCTTTCAAGGCCTAGTATACTACGCAATATAATATATACTACAAGGAAGTTCAATGTGCTTTAAAACTGGGTGTTAAATCTGTTCAATTCTGCAGCCTAATACTGGTACCACTACTTTGTTTCTTCCAGGACATGAGAGACTGCTCCCACGATGGCAGAGATTTGTGTGAAAACCTTTGTTGAAAACTACGTGACTCTTAAATGCTAAAAGCAGAAGGCACTAGCTGGTAGCTCAGTGTGGAACAAAAATTTTATATTAAACCTAAAAAATAATTATGTCAAAGAAAAGTCGTGCCAAGGGAGAGAAGTGCGACATGGAGATTGAGGCCCTGCAAGCTGCTAATGAGGAACTACGAACTAAACTAACCAACATACAGATAGAATTTCAGCAAGAAAAAAGCAAGGTATTTGTCTGTCTACATTTTGTGATCATTATTCTTAACAGTAGCAATGTTGGAAACCAGCACAGCTTGAATGTTAAACCAATTCACTACTAAAATGCTTTAGCCATAAAAGAAAAATATGTGTCAAAGAACTGAACCACTAATGAACTGAAATTGATGCCAGCTATTTTAATGTGCAAAAGGAAGTAAATATCCCCAAACACAGTGTCACTGAAATTTGCAGTCACAGCAATACAAATGGCAATAGCTTTGTGTGACTTAAAGGCAATGAGGGAGTTTAGTGTTTGATCTTTGCACTGAAAACTATGTCGTAAAAAGAAGTGTCTTCAAAGTCAAACATCTATACCTTATTCAGATTCCTGTGGAGAATGTAAATTGACAGGAAATCATCTGTGTAGGAGTCCTGGTTTGGTTTGCTGAGGTTATGTGCTATTGCTCTGAGCTGTTCAATGATGCATCTGCTTGCTAATGAAACAGGTAAATAATGTTTGTCTATCTAGCACATATTCAGCAGGTGTTCCAAGAGAACACCTAGGAGAAATTGTTTGTTCATGAAGTATATGTATATATATTTATAAAGATTAGCATTTACTTTTATGTATATCTGGAGCAGTTTAAAACGTAGATAAGCCAATAAACTTATTTCTATACTATTAGTTTATTAATCTCAATTAGTGCATTTGACTTTTTGCAAGACAGTCCTGGAGATAAATCCATATGGAGATGGATTTATCTGGTTTTGTTTGGTGATACTGTAGTTACAAGGGTCTCAAGTATTCACTGAAAACCTGTATTCACTTTATGTAATGCAATTTTATTCTAGCCTTGTTTCTTTATATCTGACTAAAATTTGGAACACCTTAATAATAGATTCCTGTATGTTCTCTCCTCTTTAAGAGCTGTGTGATACTCAGATTTGAATGGTCTTATTTTTAATATTTCAATTTAAAAAGTGAACAAAACCATTTCTACAAATATAATCTTCAGAGTTTATTTCTGACAGAGGAAAAAAAACCCAATAAAGCCTTAATTCTTGATTGACCGATACAATACCTTCAGTATATATCAGACAATTGAATTTGCCTTGTCTTGGAAATTTTTCTTTGTAGACTAAAGCAAAAAGTTGTATTTCTTTGGGGTCAGTACTGATGAGTGAACGGAAGCGTCAGGGTGTTTTTGCTATTAGCTTCTTCATCCAACTCCCACTCTTTGATATAAGGAGAATAAACTATAAAATGAGAGTGGCACAAACTACTTCTGCTTCTTAAAACCGCATACCATGAAATGTACAGGTGGCTGTTACCCTTCAAAATTACATTTATCAACTGAAATATTGCATGATTTTACTGTTTTTAGTTTCTCAATACTTATACTTGGAAAGAAACTTGTGAGTTATAGTACATTACAAGGACATTAGTAATTTTTTCTTTTTAGTTATTTTGTATTATTTCCTACTTAGCTCTGTATTAATTTTTATGTAGACATACAGGTATGAATTTTGTTATAATATTTTAATTACATTAAAAAGAACACATAATTATAAAGCTATACCTTGAACAGAAGAATAAATTTTGAGTGGTTAAATCACTCAGATTCTAAAAAAAACCTAAGAAGAATTTAGCTCTGATATTCTTCCAAGTTTCATGCTTTACCTGTAATAGTGTCGTTTAACCCTGATTCAACTAAGAATAAAGTGTAGCTTATAAAGTGACAGCTGCAGGAACATATTCTATAAATAATCTGCTTATTTACCTATATCCATTCTGCTAAGAGTTGTCTCAGTTTGGTTACCTGTTCATCTTTCTATAGTTTGACAATTTCATATTTTCTGGAGTATCAAGGTGGCTGTAGGACGCACATCTGAGTATTGTGCACATACATGTGCAGAGAAATGAGTGGGCTCACATTTGTAACGTGTAGGTGAATATGAGAGGAAATTACAACCAGAGCACTCTAAAATCCTACTAAACATAGTGCAGTCCATAGTAAGTTCTGCAGCATGTTGGAGTGCGTTTCAGGGAGGATGAGGGGGGAAGAGGTCTTCAGCTTTTTTCCCACATCTCTGCTGTGGTTTTTACTCAAAGTCATTTCACTAGACCTGAAACGTGTCGTTTATTTCCCACCAACAGGGCACCAGCCTCCTCTCTCTCTGTGAAGCAGTTCTGTAGGATGCCTTGACTGACAAGATGAGTAAATGAAAGCCATAGAGACTTGTCCTCTTTACATTGTAGCTTAAAAATGAGTAGCAAAGCCAACAGAAATTATGGCTTAGTATCAGAAAAGTAAAACCACTGTGCCTAGAAAACTCTAACTACATTAGATGGCTTTATTGGCAGAGGTAAGAGAATGTATTGAAGCTGCTAAACAGGCAGCTCTGTGGCCTGTGGGGGACACACTGTGTTAGGAAAGGTAACAACCTCTGGTGGGGCCAATTCATTCAGCTTTATTCTTCTAAACTATTTTGTCCCTCACGTATACGCCTACCTTAGTAATTTATCTGAGTAAGAACTTTTTAATTGATTCGAGACATCACAAATGGAAATTACTCTTAATGTATTCCTGCCTGCAAAATACTGGTTTCTTTGAAATAAAATTATACCCAAGAGACACCCAAAGCTGTGTGCATATTTTCCCAGTTCCTTTTGTTTCATTTGTTTTTGAGACATCTAAAGAAATTTCTCCTGTAAAATTGTTCCCCTCTGTTTATGTGATATCTGATCCAAATTGATGGTTGCAGTTCCTTTGAATATACATCATCGTGGATCTTGCTGGTGGTGTTTTGGGCCTCTGGTGTACGAGCAGCTGGGTTCATTTATGTTGCCAAAGGGGTGAAGAAAAAGTTGTGGCCCTGCCTTAGTTCCCTTTTACTACCTTTTGTTTTGGGAACCCTTGTTGGATGTGTTTGGGCAGCCTGTTGATATGTAGGTGTCCTCCTGGGACTCCAGGTTTGCTGCCATCTGTGAAGAGTCTGGAGAAGGAAATGCATGAACTGAACATGGGCTCACATACTGCCCTCTTTCTGCTAGTGGAAATATTTGGTTGGAAAGCATCCAATTTGGGTAATAAGTAACAAAAAGAGATGGCCAAAGTACAAAAATTATACTTATTTTAATATGAATGGAGGCAGGACTTGCTCTAACTGAACCTTAAAGTCTGGTGCAGTAAGAACAAGGAGCTGCAGTGAATGAGCATGGTCTTGGCAGTCAGAGTCAAGAAATTGTGAATCAGCTCAGTTGTTATATAAATACTTGTGCTGAGATCCATGAATATTTAGGAGCAAGTGTTACAAAGTACCTATGCTTACTGAGATGGTTATCAAACATTAGAAGATAGATTTCCAGTACTTTGGTAATATTTTCTTCCTGATAGGAAGATGTTAATGTTATAGTTTTTGCTGTCACTATTACTCCATCTTCACTGAGTTCTGCTATTGCTTTTAAATATCCATATTCTGCTTGTGACTGGACATTTATAGAGTAGAGATCACAACACTTCTGGGTGTTAGTATAAATAAGATGTGTCAGCTCTGTATCACTGTACCACCTCACCATTTTATAGATTGTTTTTGTAAATCCTCATGCTTTTCCCGGTTTTCTTTGGTTTTGGTGGGGTGTTTTGTTTTTTTTTTTGAGCTTTGTTGTCAGATGTTTAATCCATGTAACAGTGATTGCTTGTAAGTCAGGGAAAAAAAAGCTACTTTTAAAATGTGAAATTAAAAAAAAGAAACACGTCATGCTGTTAAAACAGCTTTATTTACTGGGGATTGAAATTGTATGGAAAAGAATTATGGCCAGTATGTACTGAAGAACTCTGAATACAATGGTTGGTTTGAGAATCTAGACATGCTGAATATATATGTAAATGAGTTTTATTCCTGTCTGCTATGTACGGAATAAGAAAGGAACCTGTTAACTTATTGAACTGTAAGGAGTGTACTGAACAGCAAGGAGGCACTAGGGTATTGTAATTGGGAATGAAATACAGCCACCCTCTTGGAGCAGGAAAATGGATGAAATATTGGTAAAAGTGTGTACAGTTACTCCTGTCCCTACTGGCTGGGACTAAAAGGAAGTCCCTTTGGGTAGGTTGTTTCCTGACAGCAGTTGAAGGGCATTTGAATTCAGCTGATCTCCATGCTTGATATATAAATGTAAGTTCTTAATACTTTAAAAAAATCACTAAAATGAGAGAATTTGCAAATTGATAGAAGTCTGTCAAACATTAGACAGTAACAAAGTTATTCATAATGTGATAGTGTTATTTCAATCAGAATTCAAAGTTATTCAATGAGTGAATATGCTAGACATGATAATGAAATTTTTTACCCAGGTAAAAACGATACTGGAGAAGAGTGAGACACCAATAGACAGATATTAAGCAATGATTATCATTAATTTGGAAGAATCAACATGAAATTATGGTAATTAAACCTTGTAGAAGGTATCATGTTAGAAGAAGTTGACAGAAAACATAGTGCAAGAGATCCTAAGAAAAGCCTCATCTTACAATATGATATACAGAAAAAACTCTAGTCAGAACTGTAGTAGGGTCTTTTAATTTTAATGTATCTTATCAAATTACATAATTAAACTATTTAAATCTGGCACAAAAGGATGATCACTGGCATCTGCAGAAGTTGTTAGCGGACCCAAATATAGCACAGGGAAAAGAGATAAGTTTCATATATTCAGATATAAACAGAAACACATTTTTTCTGATCCTCTGATATTATCACATAATCTTGAAAGTTTAGGTTAAAAGATTATCAGAAGTGGAAATGCTTGAGGCAAGAAAGATTGCAGTAGATGTGGTGCCTTGATATTTATTTTTTTTAAAGAGTTTTATTTATTTGTTACTGACAATGGGCATAGAAGAGGAGGATATTTATGAAAGTGGACAGAGTGAAGAGTGAACATAGGAGGCTTTTTGCTGTGGAGAAGGAACAATGAGTATGATCATAAATAAATGAAGTAAGCAATAGAGGCCGATTGACTGTAAAAATGGTAACTGAGTATACTGGGTTTGTCTGGGATAGTTAAATTCCTTCATAGCTGTTTGTATGGGACTGTGTTTTGGGGTTGTGCTGAAAATAATGTTGGTAACACACTGATGGTTTAGTTATTGCTGAGTAGTGCTTACACAGTCAAGGCCTTTCTGCTCCTCAGCCTATCCCACCAGCGAGAGGGCTGGGGGTGCACAAAAAGCAGAGAAGGGACAAAGCTGGGACATCTGACCCCAGCTGACCAAAGGAATATTCCATACCATATGATGTGATGCTAAGCAATAAAACCAGGCGGGACTGGCTGGACATCAGTCGGTTGTTGGTTTTCATTTGCATCTCCCGTGTCCTGAGTATTTGGCTATTATGATGCTAAAAATGGTGTCTGTGTTAGGGCTGCCTTTTTCATAGGATGTCTTTGGTTGCGTACGTCCACAAGAGTCTTGCCATGCTCCAAGCCATTCACTTAAGCATGGTCCAGTGCACACTGAAATTTTAATAGAAAGGATGCTGTTGGACACTAGATTACACTATGAGTGAGAAAAAGCAAAGCATACCGACTTGTTTTGCTGTTTTTGAAACAAAGTTGCCAGTGCATTTGGTTTGTAAAATAAACAATAGTGTCTTTGCTTGTTGGGCTCACCCCGGTAACCTGCCTTTTTCACAGTTGGCAATAAATTATCTACTATAACCTGAGTTCCTGGCAAAAAGCTGTGTGGAGAGTATTTCCCTGCTCCCCAAGTAATTGACTATTGCACACAAGTGAAAAATAATCTGCATTTAAATCCAAGAGAAAAAAAATGAGGTAGCCCCTGGTAAGTTCTTATCAATACATTTTTATTGGGGCAGTGGTTCAGTAGCACTTGGAAACATATATGGTTTAATAATTTATTGCCTTTTAGGAAACACATAGTTTTAAAATTGTCATTGGTTCTAGTTCATGATAATGAACTAATATGGTTCTTTCTCAATTTCTCCAAGTATCTTGTTGAGGAAAACACCTCTAGATGCAAACATGCTGTGATAATAGTCATATTGTTTTAAAGCAAATCCCTCTTTCAGCTACTGTTCAGGCACAAGAAAAGGAAGAAGCAATGATGTCTGTCATTATTTTTACAAGAAGCTAGCTTCTGCTTTGGCAAAAATGTTGTATCAATGTGTGCTGCATATTATTAAAGATTTCATTTAGAAAGGCAGAAAATACCTGTTTTATTGGTGTCCTGATAGCATGCCTGACTTTTTTTCCCTATTGGCTTCATTTCTTGGCTATGCTTCATATTCTGCCTACGAACGGAACAGCTTTCTTCATTAAAAAAATAAAAAACTGCCAGAAACTAAAAAAAGACAAATTCCTTTAAAGTTTAAGTTCATTTTGAAACTGAGACTTAGGCATATGGGTAAATGCCACGCTATTATTTTCATTCAGTCAGTCGCACTGAAAGACAGACGAGTACAGATCTGCAGAGTGCACACAAGAGAGGGACGGAAGGAGTGTGTTAAGGACAGCTTATAGCTTTCAGGGAAGACATAACAGGCAGACCTAAATCTCCATCTCTTCTCTGACAAGAAGTAATAAGAAGAAAAGACTTTTAAAAGACCTTTAGAATTAGGATGTGTCTTTTTTTGCTGGGTCATGAGTGATAGACTTTTAGATGCAGTGTGAAAATCCAGGGGGTTTTAGAGGGATTCTTATTTTTCTTGTTTACATTACACTTGCTGAAGCTTTGTAAGTGAAAGTGACTCGCTGATATATGATAATATTCAGGTACTCTGAGGCATTTAATATGTGTTGTCACACACAGCAGCAGTGCATATAGATGTTGCCTTCCCTTAATTCAGTGAAAGATGAAAAATACAGCAAGTAATTTTGTGTATCTCAGTACTCCTCCAAAATTACAGCATCTGTTTCTCATAAATTACAAATATTTTTAGGAAGTCCCATCCCATTAACGTGTTGTAGTGAAAACAGGCCTTCAGTTGCATGCTTTATGTACAATTACTGTAGTTCTGCAGGTATATTAACCTTGCCTATATGTGCCATTGTACAGTTTTCCTGTATTGTCATTACTGGGTTTCATTTCTCAGTTTCATTTCCTTTGCTCACCAATAAGGAAATAACTGACACATTTAAGTGAATAACGAGTGTTAGTTCATTTGCAAATTTATATATAAACTCATCCACTTGTGATAGTAAGTAGGTGAATAAGTGGCTTAGCTTTGTCATAGAATGGTTTGGGTTGGATGGGTCATCAAGTCCAACCTCCATGCTATGAGGAGAGATGGGAGAGTCTTAGACTACTGTGTGGAACTGGGTACCCTAATGCAAACCTGATGTTATCCACTGTAGACTAGGAATAAATGTCATCCTGCCAGACAAAATAACGTGGATATTTCCTGCAGATAATCTCCAATAACCAGACGCATCATTTTGGAGGGGGGGGAAATTGCATCTTTCTTCATGAAGATATGTTATTTATGTCATCCTGGCATGGACTAACAGTATCTGTGCTATAAAGTCTGCTTCTGATGGTGTCTGATTCAGATCTGTTACCTTTTCCACAATTGGAATTACAGTGTTGTCTCAGCTGGTGTTTGGTCTACAGTGTATCTACAAGAATACTGTCATGAAAACATAGATACCTCCCTCCCTCTCCTGCTTCAGCCTGTTACCTTTTTATTTTTATTGCTTTGTTTTTGCTTTGTTTAAATCCAGGGTAGGTTTCAATTGGTTAAACAGGGTCATAACATCTTCTGCACAGGGAAACTCTCCTGTCTGAAGATTTAGGTGAAGTTCAGACTCTGGAAATCCTACTGTCAGAGCTGTGGACTTAAAATGAGATTGACATGTTACTTCTCATGGTCACTCTTAAATTAAGTAGTAATCTTGAGTTCATTGGGTGAGTTATATCTGAGTCTTTTCACTTAAGACATCCTGCTTTTCCTAAAGCAAATACACAAAAGTGCCTGTTTGGATCCAACTTGCTTTCAGTAAACAAAATAATGAAGGTTTCTAGGCCTTTCATGAACTAGTATTATTGCTTTTAATTAACCATTTACTTTTATTTTGACTGTAGAATCCAGCACCATGCAAAAATTAATCTGTTTTAATTAATACCTTCATAGTAACTGATAGTCTGAATGTTAACAGAATGTTAACATTCTTCCTGCACTAATCTGAGGCAAGTTGCAGCTCTAGCTTAGTTTATCATCAAGTGCATTGTATGACTATAGATCTCAGCTTTGTATAGTATAGATGCAAGCAGTCTAGGAATATTGTGTCAGTGACTAACATCTTGCTGCTTGGTAGCCTCCTTTTCCCACAAAGCACTGTCTGTTATGTAGGATTGTATTGCCACTCCAATTTAAAACACAAGTCTTTAAATCTTTGCCTCTGACTTTGCTTTAAATGAGCAGTAAATGTATAGAGCCTGTATTTTGGCAGTCACTGTGATAGGGATCATAGAAGGATGTTACTGACACTACATGTGATGTGAAATACATCATAACCTTTCTGGTACATTGTAACAGATAAGCAAACCCTTCTCCTTTTTTCTTTCCTTTTTTTTTTTTCTCTTCTTCTAAATTAATATGTAATTCCACTTGGAAAAAAGATCACTTTCATGCAGCACGCTGAGCATCACTTTATAATGAGGTTTCATCACATTGGGTATTACTATAATAGGTTATAAGACCTTTCCCTTACTCCTTCCAAAGCCCTTAGCATCACTGGCCTATATTTTCTGAAGTGTCCGGGGACTGTTAATAGTCTCAGTTTTGGATTGCTCTGTCTGAGGCTCCTTGAATAGACTTGATGTTTCAGAAAGCCAGTTTTTTTGGCTTATCTAATAAAGACTTTCCCATTAAGGTAGGTAAAAAATTAAGAAATCAAAAATCAATATTTCTTTTCTCTCTCCCCTGTCCTTTTAATTTAATTTTTATTCCCCATGTTCTTACTGATAAGAATTCCCCTGTATTGACAGGTTGTCTTCTCTCTGTTCCTTCAAGACAAAATCCTTTTTAATCTGATTAGCAGGAAGTATGTTAGGTCAAATAGTGGATTTGGATGTAGGAATTTGGGACTCAAATCACAAAGAGAGTATGTCTGGAAATTAGGTAAATCAATCTATGCCTGTCTGAGCATCCCATCTGTAAAAGAGTGACAGTGCTGCTTACCTACAGAGGAATATTGTAGGAATGAATTAATTGAATGTATGTAAAGATCTAAGTCACTAGGAGCATCCATGAAATATGGTCCTTCAAATGCTAGAAAGTTTTCTAGCATCTCCTTCCCAGCATAAACAGAAACTCTTTTTCTCTCTGAGTTGTTTTCCATCTGCTTGTTGGGCGCAGTAGAGGGGTTATGGGTGAGAATAGTCTGGGATGGTTGGTGGAGGAGATAAGTAGACTAGTTTTATTTTATTACTTAAAACTATGAGAACTTTGTAGCCAATAGCACATCTCCATGGCAGATTCCTGTGCACACATGTGGCTTTTTGCTAACCCTGGTTCTCCACGTGTGTACTGGACAGAGAAACATCAGGAATGCAGGCTTTGCTTTTGAATATTCAGGATGAGTTTTTAATAAAGTTTTAGAAAAAGTTTCCTTGAAGACTTTTAAAAGGGTGATAGCACTTCTTAATTAATATTTTATATTGATGTTCTAGGTGGGTAAATTGAGAGAGAAAATCCAAGAGGTTAAGCAAGAAAGGGAGCAGGAGCAGCACAAGCACACTGCCTATGTTTCTGAACTGAAAGCCAAGCTCCACGAGGAGAAAATGAAGGAACTTCAGAGTGTCAGAGAGCTACTGATCCGGCAGCATGAGCAGGAGGTAGCGAGAATGGTGAAAATCAAAGATGGTGAAATTCAGCGTTTGCAGTCAACAGTCAACGTGCTGCGGGATGGGGCGGCTGACAAAGTGAAGACGGCACTGCTGAGTGAAGCGAAGGAGGAGGCTCGCAAGGCATTTGATGGTGAACGGATGAAGTTGCAACAGGAGATCTTGGAGCTGAAATCTGGCAAAAAGCAGCTTGAAGAAGCTTTGAACAACATTATGCAGGCAGATAAAATGAAGGCTGCTGACCTGCGCACGGCTTATCAATCCCATCAGGATGAGATTAATAGAATAAAGCGGGAATGTGAGAGAGAGATCCGCAGGCTGGTAAGTTCATTGAGTAATGCGTGCTTCTTTCAACTTAATTGGATATTAGTGTATTGCTGTACATGCCCATATAGATCAAACCACTCTTTTGCAGTGATGTCTTTCATCAGTGCTGGTTGCTGTAGTAAGCCACTATTATTGCTACTTTCTCCTCCTTTCAGCATAGATAAACCTTGGCTCCAAGGCTAGCCAAACCCAACCCAAAGCTTTATGTCCCACCAAACAGAATAGGAGTGAACCAAGACTTTCTAGAATTAGTTTTCCTCAAAAGATCAAAGAAATAGACTTGCTCTTTCCCGCTTGCTCAACTATATTTCCTAACAAAGTTCTCTTGACCAAAAGTTAGACTTTGTTCATTTGGCAATGCAAGAACATCTTTGAGATAGCAAAATTAACTTTTCAGAGAACTTTTATACTGGAGGAACTGACTGTGCTGAAACAAGACAATGTTTTTGCTGCTTCTGCATCATTATCCAGGTCATTCAATTTTAAGCATTGTTGCACTTTTTATTTTTTAATATTTCTGTATTTTTTTTCTATTGCAGCAAAAAAAATAGGGCCTAGGACAGCAGGCTTTTTTCACGCTTCATAAATTTTAGGACTTCAGCACAGATGGAAGACTCTGCTGTTTGTATAAAATCAAAAAACAGGCAGTATTTCCCAACAGCAGGTGCCCCAAATATTTCAAGTTATTCAGCTTTGTAAAATATAAAGAACCTTAGATGGGCTGTACTAAGTAATATGTTTAGTGAATTCATCATCAAATGACACTTCTGTTTGGTACCATGATATTTTCCATGCATATATCTGATTATTAATCTGCCTAAACTAGCAGTACAAAAGCTATGAAAATAAAATTGTAAATCATAAGCATAAAGTTTATCATATACAAAAAGCACAGAATTTAAATGGAATTACATGTCAGATTTCTTAAGAAAAACATTTTATCAGTTTGTGTTTACACAGGTATGTCTTCTTATTTCTTGTGTTCCTTAGGAAAAAATGTGGTTCAGGCAAGTTAGAAATGTGTAGTATTTCTTTAATGGTGATGATTTCTGTCTGAGGCAATAAAATCCTTTAATGCAGTTAATATTTATGCTTTAAATAAATTGTACATTGATCAAGTCTCAGTGATATTATTTCCTTGATTAATTAAAGATTGCTGCAAAGACTGACAATATTATTTTTCCATAAGCATAGTTTCTTTCATATTTTGTTCGATATTACAAATGCAGAATTTTAAAATCATGACTATTAAGTACAGGTAGTTTTAAAGAGTGTTAAAAAGGAGAGATGACTGCTATGTTGTGGCATGTGTTTTTCTAGAGAAGAGTTTCTAAACACATTTAACCTTCTTGAAGAAGGTTACCTCACCAAGAAATGGTTAAGTGCATAGCAGTGCATCCCAAATTCTGTCATCCCGGATTTCCCCAGTAAACACACCTATGCCATGTCTTTCAGTAGTATGGTAAAGGAAATGCTTAACTCTTCTCTTTCAAGAGTAGAAGCTTTCAGCCTGCTGCGATACAAAGGCAAGGAAGGAGGAGTCTCAGGATTTTCTGTCTGGCATAAAAAAAATCCTGTGATGTACTGGGAGAGCGTGTAGGTAACTCATGTTTGCTGTTCCCAGCAGCAGTGGAGGCTTGCCATCAGTCTCATGGGTTTTCACTGGAAATATTCATATCTTCCCCTGTACTACTTCTGGGTGGGGGGAATAACTTCAGGAGCCTGGTGCTGCCTTGTAATGTCTCGACTCCTTTCATATCATGAATTTCAATTTTTTCTTTAAATTGTATGATTTGTTGTTACGAAAGGCAAGTGTTTCTTCTAGGAATTCATAGCCATTTAGGCAGTTGTTGTTGCACAGGGCACTCCTTAAATCTTGGGTGAGGTAAAGAAATGCTGCAGGGTTCCTAGATGCTGCTTGCTTCTGCTAGGAGAGTGAGTTGGATTATGGAATCAGAACAACAGGATGCTTCCCTCTCTCCTCTCTCCCCATATTTTTAATTAGCACAAAGTATTCTTGCCTTCAATTTCAGATTAACTGTATCAGCTGCAGGTTTGGAGTACTCGGTTGGTTTAGCTCCTAGCCTTGTGAGATGAAATGGCAAGGATGTGGCAGGCAGTGTTATTAATATTAGCAGAGTTCTGTAATTGAGCTTCAATTAATGTGCTTTTTCGTATGTGTGTTATGTTTTATGACACTGTTAAGAAATCAGTATCTTGGGTATTAACGGCCTAAATGGGCTTGCCATAGTGTAATTAAAATTCAGATAGAGTAATTCAGAATGCAGTGTCTGATTGTCTTGTTAGACTTGGTTGATTTATTTTGTATTTTAGATCACAGGTTAGTTTTGCAAATGTATTTCATACAGATATTGCAGCTTAAAAAAAAAAAATTGCCATTGATTATAGTACCATTGTCTAATTTAAGTAAAATCTTGCATTTCTTGCTTGTTGGAAAAAAAAAAGTAATGAGAAAAAAACAGCAAAATCCATTGCCTATGAATATATGGATACAATTACATTGAGTACACAAACAGCCATGCTTGTATTGTAAAAATGTCATTATTTTAGAAATACGAATAATCAATTTTGAAATTGTTTTCACAATTTTAGATTGAGCCATGGAAAATGACACGATAAGCCTCAAAACAAATGAGATTGAATAGGGAAGATCCTAGTGCCTAATAAGGGAAAATAAAATAATTATTTGTCAAAAAATATCACACACCTTTCTTCTGTGCAATATGAAATTATGCTGGAATTTGTCAGTTCCTGTAATTGACTTGATATAACAGTGATATAAATGTTTTCATTAACTTAAGGAATGCTTGTTGACATGGATTCACATACACACACACCCGAAAATATATTCTTGTTGTGTATGTATATGCATCAGCACTATGTGCTGGCAGCTAAGAAAATGGATGTAAAAATAGCTGGTAACATACTGGAGGGACAAATGAAACAGACGTCTTAAAAGTAAAGAGACAACTTGAAGGAAGCAAGAACAGCTATTAATTTTTTTCAGCCAATATTTTTGAGTAGTTGAATCTGAACAGTTGTATTGTTTTGTCAATGTAGTATGAAAAATGTGCTGATACAGATTCAGATACTTAAAAACAGAAATAACATTAAAAATGAGCAAATACGGAAAAAAAATCAGAAATAGCAGACTGAAAAATAATCTGTATCAAGGAAAAATGTTAAAGCCTGCTTTTATGAACCAGGTTAAGAAAAAAAAAAAAAAATCATAATTGTACTTTTTCATTTCTGGAGCTTCACTATAAACAACCCCAAAGCATACAGTCAGCTGAGGGCTGCCTAGGCAAGCATGTACAAACCTAAATAACTCTGGATCAACAGGCTTCTGGTCTAATGGCATCCTTGTAAGCAGTATGTCTGCTTTCCTTCTGAGGTCTAGGCTGGTTCACAGTACATTTAATACAGACCTGAGAAATGGTGAAGAGAAGTTGAGTTTGCTAAGTTGGGTTTATAAAATAGCTTGAAGAATAGAACTATACTATGAGGACATTTCATGTTTTAAACTAAATATAAAGAGTACACAAAATAACAGTTTATTTCAGTCAATTTGTTTTGGGCCTCAGTGAAGTTTGCCACTTAAGCGACTGACTTGGTTTTAAAATCGGGTCTAAAGTTAGTGTTCAGTGGTAAGTAAAGTTTCTCTCTTTTGCCTGAAATGGCTGAAATAGAATGTTCAAACTGTTGGAGAGTTTTGGGAACAGACCAACCTTATTGTGTTCTGGGAAAGAGGACCTCAGTATTAACTATATCATTATTTAGAGGTTACATGCATTCTGGAACTGCCTGGACACAGTTTTTAGGGAGGCTCATACTTTGCAAGGCGTGTTTCTCTAGACACTGTTTTAGCAGGGGTAGGAACAGAAGACACTTTACAGTGCTTTCCTTGGAAAATATATGCAAAAAAGCAATTGTTAAATTTATATTGAATTATGTCATCACCAACTTAACATATAGTATTTCTTGATTAAGAAGGAAACTGAATGTTTATTTTGTCAGACACTTAATATAAACATAATATTTAAAAGTTTGGAATAAACTGATGACACTTACATCCTGTATTTTGTGGTGTAGGGTTTTAGTAAATATTGTTTCCTCTATTGAAAATGTCTTTAACATCAAAGCTTTCACCTAGTTTACAGGTAAATACCATTTGACCTTATTAAAATCTTTACACCTATGATCTTCCTAAATATTCCTTAAGAGCTTGGGGTTGAAATTAATTGAAATACTTATTTCACTTCAATATAAAATAGTCTCTATTTTCTTAACCATAAAATCAATGTAAAAGATTCCACTGATCTTATTAGGTGCACAACAAGATCCTTGTTTAAGAGGGTGCACACTACTCCAGATTAATTAAATTTGCTTATTTCAATTGTATTCTCAAATAACCTCATAAAAAATTCCTAAATAGTAATGTGATAGTACTGCGGATGCATACTTGCAAGGAAAATAGAACCTGTTTTGCTGTTAATAGAACCAAGGTAAAAGAAATAGTTTTCAGGAGTGATTGTCAGAAGTTCCTGGTCAGCCCTGATTTATAAAGACAGATGCACTATTTAAGTGTCCTTAGTCTCCTTAGTCCAAATTATCTAGTTGCATAAGTTAAAAGCTCCTTCCAGTGTGGAACCCTTCTTCTGTTTCGTGTTTGCCAAATAGATGTAATGTAGCACCTGGAAGAATATAATTCAAACTGATAGATTAAGCAATCTTTAAAGGTAAGACTCAAATAAAACACTAAATCACTTTATCCTTCTGGCTACATTCCTCCTGATTTGGTCCAATCTCAAGTTAACTTCAGTCATTGAATGCTCTCACCACTGATCCATATTCAACTTTCCCTCCAGGACACCAAGGTCTTTCCTTATGTGGTTGGTTTGTTTGTGGGGTTTTTTTTGGGTTTTTTTTTTTTTTCCTTTCACTTCCTTGCAGAACTGACAACTTAATTAACATCCAGACTTTTCTGTTGCAGGAATATAAACTGTCCCAGAGGCAGGATGTTGTATCTGTCTTATGCAAACTTCCTGAGGGTATTTTGGCTGATTTCTCCACCATGTCAAAGTCCCTCTGAATGGTGTTCCTGTCCTCTAGTGTAGTAACTGCTTCCACAGATATTGGTATCATCTACAAATACGGGGATGGTGCATTCAATTTCTTCATCTGAGCAGTAGATGAAGTTGTTAAAATGTGTTATTCCCTTTAGTTTTTAAAATTCTAAAATTTGGGTGAGCAAATAAGATACTTCTACCTTCCAAAGGATTCAGCAATTATTTTTCAATAAAACATGAAAAATAGTAGGAGCAGAAGTTTAGCATGCCACTGACCCCCAAAATTACATCCATTGCTGAGGTGGCAACTACTTTCTAATAACATTCACTTTCTCCTGCTTTCCTATTGCAAGGAATTTGCCACTTTAAGGCAGTGCAATTTGTATCTTCAGGTTACATTCAGAAGTGGGGACGATGTGGAGACCATTAATTGCTCTGAAAATTCTGGTCCAGGGGGACCCTGTGCTCCTTTGCTGCCTGCAAAGAAGGATGGAGCCTGGCTTTTCTCACCTTCATTTTTGCAAGGGCACATACATGAGTGTTGATTCCTAACTGAAATCTTGCATTTTGAGACTGGAAATCTGAGTTTTGAATCATCCAATCCTGTGCAATTGCGCATGGCTGGGTAGAGCTGTAGCATGCTTCTTATCAGCTGCTTAAGCCTGCATGTATTTCAGACACAGCTGCTGATATCAAATTGTACGCTGCTTCTCTGGATTTTGCCATCTGTTTCAGACACGTGTTTCAGCTGCGTTCCAAGGCTGAGCTAATCGCCTGCAAAGACCCTTCCACCACCTCCAGCATTTTAGGACTGCAAATAATACTTTGCTTTCCATCCTCTGAAGATCTATGCTTGTACTGTCAGGAGCTAAAAGGCAGCATTCCACCCAGGCCTTGGTTTTTCCTGAATCAAGCAGATCTAATGAAACCTTTTTCGTTTGCGTTTGTTCTTAATAATTTTAAGGACTCAATTATGGTAGGTATTTCGCAGTCTGGGTGTGTTTTTCTCTCTACAAAATATGGAACAGCATTAAATAACCCACAGAAGTTAGATATGGTGTGGCACCTGGACAAAAGTTTCCTTAACTTTGTATTATTAAGTCCTCCTATGTTTTTCATCATTTTGACTACATTCTAGCTTTGTCACTGAACAATAATAGGTAACAGGAGAGATCCAGTAGTAGAGGTTGTAGTCAGCTACTGTAATGCAAGATGTTTTTGAGAAAGGTGTGAGCATGGAAGACAAAGGCAGGGACAAGGAGAATGGGGAGCCACCCATGGTCAGTGAGGATCAGGTTTGGGAACACCTGAGGAACCTGAAGGTGAACATGTCCATGGGGCCTGATGGAATACATCCATGTGTCCTGCAAGAACTGGCAGATGGGGTTGTGAAATCTCTCTCCATCATATTTGAAACGCTGTGGCGGTCTGGTGAAGTTCCTG